>NW_011362912.1:295608-329797 GCF_000735185.1 Notothenia coriiceps | reverse complement strand
GACTTTCAACTCCCTCCAAAGATTTTCTATGGGGTTGAGATCTGGAGACTGGCTAGGCCACTCCAGGACCTTGAAATGCTTCTTACGAAGCCGCTCCTTCGTTGCCCGGGCGATGAGTTTGGGATCATTGTCATGCTGAAAGACCCAGCCACATTTCATCTTCAATGCCCTTGCTGATGGAAGAAGGTTGTCACTCAAAATCTCACGATACATGGCCCCATTCATTCTTTCCTTTACACGGATCAGTCGTCCTGGTCCCTTTGCAGAAAAACAGCCCCAAAGCATGATGTTTCCACCCCCATGTTTCACAGTAGGTATGGTGTTCTTTGGATGCAACTCAGCATTCTTTCTCCTACAAACACGTCTAGTTGAGTTTTTACCAAAGAGTTCTATTTTGGTTTCATCTGACCATATGACATTCTCCCAATCCTCTTCTGGATCATCTAAATGCTCTCTAGCAAACTTCAGACGGGCCTGGACATGTACTGGCTTAAGCAGGGGGACACGTCTGGCACTGCAGGATTTGAGTCCCTGGTGGCGTAGTGTGTTACTGATTGTAGCCTTTGTTACTTTGTTCCCAGCTCTCTGCAGGTCATTGACTAGGTCCCCCCGTGTGGTTCTGGGATTTTTGCTCACCGTTCTTGTGATCATTTTGACCCCACGGGGTGAGATCTTGCATGGAGCCCCAGATCGAGGGAGATTCTCAGTGGTCTTGTATGTCTTCCATTTTCTAATAATTGCTCCCACAGTTGATTTCTTCACACCAAGTTGCTTACCTATTGCAGATTCAGTCTTCCCAGAATGGTGCAGGTCTACAATTTTGTTTCTGGTGTCCTTTGACAGCTCTTTGGTCTTGGCCATAGTGGAGTTTGGAGTGTGACTGTTTGAGGTTGTGGACAGGTGTCTTTTATACTGATAACGAGTTCAAACAGGTGCCATTAATACAGTTAACAAGTGGAGGACAGAGGAGGCTCTTAAAGAAGAAGTTACAGGTCTGTGAGAGCCAGAAATCTTGTTTGTTTGTAGGTGACCAAATACTTATTTTACACCATAATTTGCAAATAAATTCTTTAAAAATCAGACAATGTGATTTTCTGGATTTTTTTTTCTCATTTTGTCTCTCATAGTTGAGGTATACCTAGGATGAAAATTACAGGCCTCTCTCATCTTTTTAAGTGGGAGAACTTACACAATTGGTGGCTGACTAAATACTTTTTTGCCCCACTGTATACGATAAAGAGACTGGGAAGGGGGATAAAGAGGGTCAGATTTTGAATTCAAGAGCAATGAGGGTTAGACCATTATATTCATATTTGAAGTAAATTCTGAGCGTCTTGGAAAACCTCAATTTTACTTCTTTGTGCCTGAATTTTAGATAATTGAATTTAAGAACCACAGAAACCATGGTTTAATAAATAAACCATGGTTTAAACCACATTTTTAATAAATGTGAGAAAAGTTACAGTATAAGCATTTTGAACACGACGAAAGTAGAAACACCATCTAGTTGGTGCAAGGCAAGGCAAGTTGATTTATATAGCACCTTTCAACACAAGGAAATTCAAAGTGCTTTACAAAAATGAAAGATATTAAGGAAATGGCAGTGTAATTGTACAAGGGTTTTCCTTTAAAGAATAGTGGGTGGATTTTAAAAGGTATGTACTGGGGGAAAAATGTGTGATCAGAGCCACACCTTGACTAAGTACTATTTGTTCTGTGGTCTCTTGCAGAACACTTCCTGTTTCAGGCAGAATGCTTAAGTATAAAATGAATAAATGTGGTAAATCAAAATGGGAATGCACAGTACTTTTCTTGTTGAATTGTTTCCACCGTGACTTGGAATACAAATAATTATACTAAATAAATAAAATAAATAACTGTTTTTCTATGTTGTTCATTCAAATCTAAATGTTTGCTTTTTGCTATCCATTGCCGAAGTGTGGCAGGTAGTTAATTAAAATGTTCTTGATTGTATTGGTACTTACCTTGCTGGGTCTGTTGGTGTTGGGAATAACTGGGTGGATTGTACTGCATGTAGTCTGCAGGACTCTGGGGGGTGTAGGGACTGGGTATAGGGCTGTTCTGCTGGGGGACGAACCGAGCACCTGATCCAGACTGTGGCGATGCAAAACATCTGCAAAGGAGGAAGAAGTACTCTTGTTATAAATACAGATACTTCTACGTCTTCATCATCTGACTGTATGCCGGCAAGGCCTTACCCAGCTGGGCTCTGAGATTGCTGATAGTTTGATCCTGGACTCCCATGCACCTGGTTTTGAGAAATCTTAAACTGTTGCACCATTGGCTGTTGCATTACACCTACGAGATAGGAATTTAAAACAAAACGTTAGTTCAAACAATGAGCTGAACATGCACAATTCCACAGCAACAAAACTCGCCAACATACCTCAGGAATAGCAACTCAGTAATATAGGGTTACATATTTGATAACATAAACACTTCTTGAAACATGGCAGCTCAGATTTTACAACATCAAAAGTGAAATAACTAAACCAAACCCTATGTACTCTACACCAAACAATGTCATAACACCCCCATCATGTGCAGCGTCATCAATTACTTTAGTTAAATCAAGGTCAGTGCCAGGATGACACTAAAGCTTTAAAGAAAGTAAAATATAGGATTTGTTGCAGAAATGGTTTGGGAAAACAATTACCTGTATACACAGTCAACTGGTAAATCTGTGTACATTTGTCAAAAGTAATCAAGATTTCAGTCATACACAAGCTGTTTAGTTCACACTGTGCACACAGCTTTTCTGTATTTGTTCTCTTCAAATAATGATTTAGTATGAAAGTGAGCATGAAAACTATGCAATTATAATCAACCGTAATTGCAGTAGTGCAGCTGCTTATAAAACTAGAAGGCTTCCCTGAACAAAGGTTAAAAGAGAAATGTTCAACTATTTATGGCAATTAGTCATTTAATCTATGATGACAAAACAAACACAGCTAAGTCTTTAAGAGCTGTGTATGGGTGTATTAGTAAATACTTTTGTGTTGCTAAAAATGGTGTGACAAGTGCTCTACTTAAACAACTATTACTTAAAATGTCTAATGAAATAACTTTATCTAACAAGCTGTTTTAACTATACTAAGTGGGACAGGATGAGATGCTTTATTCTCAGAGGCCAAAAAAGGATTTAATCTCCGTCCATTACACATTTTTAAGAGTTAGTTCAGCCATAGAAATAAGAATTGTTCCTATTGAATGATAAAAACTTAATTTTCACTTTACATTTTTTTCTCTTGCAATACTTCTGCCCCTGTTGTTAGAAAATCACCAAAGTAGTGCATCTGACACAGGAAGTCCTTGTGTGTACCTAGCTGTAACTAGTTATATTAAAAAACAAGAGTACTGAGTAATGTAATGACTTGGCATACTTTTGTCCCCAAATATTTTGGGGTTCCTGGACAGCAGAGTTTGCAGAAGTGCTGGCATGTCACCCTCAGGTTCATCATTCCCCAAGTTGTCCTTCAACTCTCTGAAAAGCAAACAATAGTATAGCACACAGTCATATTGCAGGAAATAGCTGCACACTAGGCCTAAATGGAGTATTGAGTAATGCAATCTGATTCCTTCCAGTCTCAATTTACATTCCCTTTGCAGGTTAAACTAGTGATTTAACTAGTAAACCATTTTGTAAATCACACTTTTACAAACCTACTGTAGTGGCTACTGGCAAGCTTATGTCTATTCAATTTAAATGATTAAAAGATGTTGTGAAACATCAGGGATTGGCACTTACATGTGTTCAGTGGAGACCTGGTTGAGGCTATGGGCCAGCTGAGTCACCAGATTCTCGTCCCGGCACACCAGGAGGTTGCTGACCTCTTCGGAGATCCTTCCATTGTAGAGCAGACTCTTAGCGGTGGTGGCAGGGAGAGGAGAAGGCAAGGGCAGCTGGTTCAACACTAAAAGGATGATACACAGACTAGTTAGGTTAATTGGAAATAAAAAGAAAGAAAGATGGGAAAGATATCAAAGAAAAAAGGTTTAGGAAAAGTATTAGTAGACCATGCAACTATTTGATAGTATTGCCAAATGACTATGATACACTTTAATTATTTTTTTAAGAAAGTACATTTTGGGTATGCTTATTTAAGCTTGATATATTTAGGCTAAAATAAAAAAGTAATGGATTCAATGCTGGGGTTTTAACATCTCTAATCCGTTTACTAAAGGCCTCAGAATACATACGGCTAAAACAAGTTCTGTCTATCTTTGTAATAAAAAAGCCATCAATATATGGTAGCATTATATTGAAAGTTAATTAAAGAAATAAAGGTCCATCAACCTCTACATTTAACAAGTTCGATTTTTACAATCAAATATGAAAGGGCTATGATATATAATGATATATATGAGCGTCTTTGAGTTGTGAAAAGCACTATATAAATAAAATGCATTATTATTATTATTATATCTTTGTCATCTGTATAATTGTTGCTTTACTATTTTTCTTAAATCAAACTTGTTTGAGGTCTGTAAGACTACAACTTCCCTTTTTTAGGAACATAAGCCACTTCACTCCTGTCTGCCCTGAAATCAGCAGTAGTGAAAACATCATAATTACCAGTATTTAGCTTCCAGTATAACTACACATTATACTCGAAGCCCTAGAAGACTTCACATAGTAACATTTCGGCAGTCAAGAATTCTTTAACCTGGCCATAACTTGGTTAAAATGTTAGTATTTAGGCTGTGTGGACAGCATTAGTGAGAGATGATGTTGCACTTACAGTCTGTCAGGCTAGCAATTCCAGCAAGAGTAGTGATGGGAACATGAGGCATATCACCATTCATGCTGAAGATGAGGTCAAGAGGTCGTGTCAATGCACAGGCTGCTCAATATCACCAATCTCTTTCTATTCCTCACATCTCCAAAGGCTGCGGAGACAAAACAAAAAAATGGCAACACACACTTTTAAAGAATGTTCACTACCATGAAGGTATCGATGCTATTGCAGCGATACCCTCCTATCATGAACACTGTTCATGATAGGAGTATGATAATTAATATGTTCCCATATAGCTATAGTGTGCTTCTTTTAGGGATGTGTCAGCTTATGAGTGTGCATTAATAAACTGCCAACATAACTGCATCTCTGACGTAGACAGTTTATAGAAGCCTTATAGCAAGCCTGGGCATGCCTTACAGGTTATTGATTAAAGGCAGCTTCTTATGGCCAAACCATCTTGTCCCCTCCTGCTGGTCATTCTTCCACTTTGCATACACAGCTTGAGTGTGTGTATTTTTTTTTACCTGTGATATTCCAACTTAAGTCAAACATTACATAACTGAAGAAACATACAATCAACAATATTAGCTCTCATACAGATGTCGTGCAATGCAGTGGTGACAAACATAGCTAGCTATCTGGTAGAATTAAGGATAAAAAAAGTTACAACGATTCTGTCTCACTCTTTCTGTCTCTAACGTAAAACGTCAGCTAGTCTGTGTTTTTATTTATCGACGTAAACATGAAGTCTACTAGCAAACGTATTTCAAAAAACCTCGTAGTTTAGGCTAAAATTATTTCTTTTGTTACAGTATCAGTTAAGGTTTCCGGGGCTGACCAAACACACAACAGCAACATTAGCTTATCTTATCCCCACATATGACGGTATTATTACTCATTTCTTATTTTCTTGGCATTGTAGACACTTGCTAAGAGAACTAGCATCATAGCTAAGTTTATTAAAGTGACTAAATCAACTCGGGGTTAGCCGATTAGCAGCGACTGGAGATGTAGTTAGCTAACGTATGCTAACTGGAAAGGTGCTGTAACTTGCTTAACGTTAAGCTAGCATCACCGGGAGTGCATCAAACCCGGTTAGCATACTCTGTATCGCTCTTTTCTTTACCGTGCAGGTCGTGTATGGGTTTAAATTTCCACCTCACACTTACTATGGCCTTCCCTGACGCATCTCTAGCTCACAAAGTGGACCTCGGACTTGCCTTAGGAAGCGTAACCCCGACCCGACGCCAGGGAGGCAGGGGTACAAAGCAAAGACCCCATCACAAATCAGATCGCCTTTAGCTGATCCCGGTAACGGTTACCAACGGCTGCCCGAGAGTGTCTGACAAACCGGAAACACTCGGGGAAGGTGAACGATTTCTCTGAGTAGAGGTTGTTATTGTTGAATCAGGCTTATTTACCTCTGGATGTGATGAGAAAGAGAAGTGGTTCTGGTGGTGTAGGAGGAGGAGGGGGAGGGGGAGGAGCAGGAGTAGGAGTAGGATGGCAGCTGGAGAAGAGTCTCTAGCTCCCTCTCCGTCCCACCGTTCAAACAGCTCCTTCGGTTAACAGCTAACACAACGGCAGTGATCCCTGTCGGGAGGACCGGGGGCTTCTCTTCTCTCTCACGGTGAGCATGTCTGCTGGGAGCTGGGTAGCATCCTCTCAAATTCAGATGACTAGTTTATCAGACGCTGGGTGTTGTGTTTGCGAGTTTATTTTCGGGAATGAAAACAATCGAGGGACAGAGAAAAGGGGGATCCACATTGTCTACCCCCTACCTCTCTCTCTTCCTCTCTTTCTCTCTCTCTCTTTCTCTCTCTCTCTCTCTCTCTCTCTCTCTCTCTCTCTCTCAAAATGCCGACCGGAAGAACCGGTAAAGGGAATAACTCCCTCAACCGGTGAGGAGCCAGGCTAATAAACATTGGTGACCATTGACAACTGCCAGCAAGGACCTCCTGGATCCATTTAATGTTATTAAAATGGTTAACAAATATTAAAGTATTAAGTATTAAGACAGTATTATACATGTCAAATAATGAAATACCGTTATTGATGTGCCTTCCAGTCAGCAGCTATAACCCCATCATGACCTTCAACTCTGCCCAACTGACTTAAAAGTACAATAGTTGTGTACAAAAATTCACTATGTAATAATAATAATTCAAATGTGTTATTATTATTGTATTAATACTGCACTTTTCAACGTATTTTATAGACCACTCCTGCATGGTAGCAATTATAGACCTATTTTAGCATTATTATATACACTGTGTTATTGTCATATGCACATATACCTATTTCTCATTCATATGTATCTATTAATTTCTCAATGCTTATATATGTATATTATAAAATGAGATTAACTATAACCTAACCCACTTTTCCCCCAGGGATCAATACAAGTATTTATAATTCTGATTAAATTGTCTTTTTCAGGTTTAGTATCATATAATGTGCAATATGTGCTATATGTGCAATATCTATATGCCGTTAATAACTGTGTAATATATACTTGGCTGCTAAATCCTAAGAACTGTTACAGGATGTGTATTTTGAAAATTATGTAACTTTTATTTTTTATTTTATTTGTATTTATTATTATTTAATAATTATAATTATAATTATATTTTATATATAAAATAATAAAAAAAAATTTTTTTTATTATATCATAACTTAGTACTTTTTTTTAATGCATGTAACATTAAGCTGTCTGTGGCTCTTTTTCCTGCTGTAATTACGCAAATGTCCCCTCCGTGGGACTAATAAAGGTATTCTGATTCTGATATTGGTGAAGTTTATATCTGACGCTTTAAAGTTTTGGCCAGCACGACTAAATGTCCTTTGCCAAATTATACTGCGCCAACTGGGGGAGCGTGTCATTATATGTTATTTTCTGGTCAGATGCTGTTCCCTTTTTTTTTTAAATCCTGTAATTTCTAATGAGAAGTGAAGTATGTACGCTTATCCTCACAATAAACATCAGCTGACTGCTGCCCACAAAACAACTGACCAAGCATTACACAAAGCGGCTAAAGTCAGGCTTTCTTGCATCTATCCAAACTGTTCAGGGATGTAGAGGTATAGCAAAAAGGGAATCAGCTGGAAATATTCATAAATGTATTCTATCTAGTAGGCCAACGTGTAGGCCTACTTGATAAGCATTGAAATAGTAATTACAGCTTGAGACAAAACTGACTGAATTTTATAAACAGGTTTTGGTCTCCCTCTTGTGGGGATAATAGTAAGTTATTTTGCATAGTCAACCGAGTTGTTCTACCTTCCAGTTAACCCTTTTCAGACTGTCACACTTTCCATTTTGATAATCTGATGAAAAAATCTTTGCAGTTAATGTGTGATGATGAAAACAAATAAACAAACAAACTTTAAAAGAAAAAAGTGTTTTGTTTAATTGAAGATGATCCACTGTACGAACAAATATTTATACTCTGAATTTTAATCTGGATTAAGTTTTATTCAAGATCAATAGGGTGATTCATTGAAAAATAATACTTTGCGTCTTCTTTTATTTGTTATTAAAGAGCGTAATGGACCATTTGACTCTTATCTAAGACTATTAAGGATGCCTTCAGGGCTTGTGCTTGAATCTTTCCTCCTATGAAATAGTTCATTTATTTGCACCAATCACAGTTTAAAAACACATTTGGTATTTATTCTGTATCAACCTGCTTGTTCACAACAAAGACACAACCCTGAGCTCCCATCTTTCTTAAAAGATTACTTTTATTTTTAATTTGATTTAAATACCACAAAACTGCTCCATATAGGAAAATCGTTGTAGTTTGTTGACTGGTGACCCTACAGCGATACATCCATGAAAACATTTAACCACATTTAAAAAGCAACAGAAATGTTGATGAGAAGTTTTGGTCTTATTTGTAAATTAATGACACCGTCTAGACACATCTTGTGGTTTCACATGTTACACACATTATTAGTAATGTCCTCATAATACACCAGTTGAAATATTCATAGAGTTTCTACTTTGCTATACGATTATGATAAGAAGCTTATATCAACTGATATTTCTTATGGAACTTTTTTTTTGTATACAACCATAATATTTCCAAGGCACCTTTAGCATGCTATCCCCGACCAATTTTGTAATCTATTATTTACAGAGTGGCTATACATTGACTGTAACTCATGGATTAGGGTATGTGGGAACAACAATAGCACACACACAGACTGAGACACCCTCATATAAAAAGCCAGCAGATGACGCCTGTAGTTCCACGTGTGGATAATAATGTTGCGTTCAGGACCGCGGGGTTTCACGGTAATTACTCTGCTTCAATGGGTTTATCCCGTTTATCCATG
The DNA here is from genome assembly GCF_000735185.1 of Notothenia coriiceps. Taxonomy (NCBI): domain Eukaryota; kingdom Metazoa; phylum Chordata; class Actinopteri; order Perciformes; family Nototheniidae; genus Notothenia; species Notothenia coriiceps. Next base: position 320,692 of record NW_011362912.1, on the reverse strand, counting down.
AGCCTCTATCCCGTGACGGTCATGAGGGTGTTCTGCCCCTCTCTGTTCTCCGGCAAACCGAGGAGGGAAGAAACACAGAGCTAAGGAACAGGTCATTTTTGAGAAGGCATCCCGACCGACGAGAGGAGCTGCTCCCTGAAATCGAATTATCCAATTTGGTAAGATGATGGTGCGTTTGTTTGTTTCTCTAGCAGAGTAGGCAGTATCGTGCAAATAGATGCTTTTAATGAATATTACAACCCACATAGGTATGACCTGAATTAGTATGGGATAAATGCATTGGATGCTGCCTTACACTTTCTGAAATCAATTCTGAATAAACTATAACATTTACTGCTTCTAAAACAAGTGATGCTGTCCCCCAACAGAATAACAGTGACACTTCGTGCTATCAAGAGATCCACGTTGCATAATCGATAGATTATCCATATTAAAACTTGTTGATTCGTATGTAAGCTTTTATTTGCAGCCTTTAAGTTACATATTTCATACAGCCTAAGTTGAGTTGTGAAACACGACACATTTAAATGTGAATTTTCGTTATTCGCTAAAGAAAAATCATGTTTTCACTTTTTTGTTTAAAGCATTAGTCAGAGAGTCCGGGCAGTGGCGTGAGGAAAGCAGTCACAGATAATATTTTCCTAAAAGGCTACTAGTAAGAATACTTGAGGATATATGAGATCCTTCAAAGTTTTGGGGTAAAATAGTTAATATGACAGGCAAAATGTTCACATTTCATTTCATTTCAAACCTTTATTTAACCAGATTGGTCCCATTGAGATCATAGATCTCTTTTTCAAGGGAGACCTGCAGACCTCACAGTATTTCCTATTGCTGCATCTTAGGGAGAAGACAATGGTAATATAGTAAAGGCAACAAATAAACAATGCCCAGTTTCATGGTAAATAAGTGTGTCTAGACTTACATATTGTTATGCAACCTGGTGATAAAATAATGTGTTGGACAAATGCATTTTAATTGTTCATTACAGCAGACTTAACATGATAGTCTCGCATTAATTGTTATTATAAAGACACTTTAAAAAAAAACTTTGTGTACATAATGATGTCTTATTAAAGTGTAAAAAGTATTAGTCCATACTTGGTTAGTTTATGAAGGAATTTTCTGTTGATTTTCAGCTTAATGCCGCGTAATTGTTCAGACGGAATGCCTCGTGGAGACTTCAACATTTATTTTTCCAGCAGCAGGGGAGGATTTGTCAGAGCTGAGGAGTATGTGTAACTTTTTTTTTGTATTCAGAAAATAATGCCTGTGTTCCATGGAGCTTTTTTGCATTATGATCTTCCTCTTCTTCTATTGTTACATTGTGGTGAATATAATAAAACTGATATGACAATATAATAGATAAATCCATTAACTGAAAATGTCTGTTTGAATTTGGTTGTGAAAAACAGGGCAGTGGGTATAGTTCTGCTGGTGGTCATCCTGGCAGCTCTCCTCATCATGGGCTGCTGGTACTTCAAGAAGAGGAGTGGCTACAAGATAATCAGGGTGAGACCATTTGTGAAATACCAGTCTTTGCACTTTATACCTCTTTCAAACATCCATGTTCCTTTTTTCCATATCTTTCCACTCTGCTTTACTGTATTTCCCCCCACTATATCACACCTTCCTAATTTTTTTGATCTGTTTTCATAACTTTCATAAATCTTTCTCTTGCCTGCAGAGCCCTAGATTGGGGTCTCCACGTCAGACAGAAGTCAATTTCTCAGAGGCAGGAACTTCAGCAGATAACAAGATGGCTCTAACTGATTTTGGTAGCTTCAAATTAGCGGTGAGGCATAGGAAGTTACCCCATCACTGAATTTCCTGTATCACAGTACCTAAATCAAGAATTTGCAAACACAGGAAACTGGTAACACAGTCAACAATTGGATACATACAGTATAATTACATTTGCCTATATTAATTATAGCTATAATCTTTTAAATCAACAGTTCCTATTCCTTAACTCTGTATACAGTCCTCGACACAGGCTACTTGTTTAGTACAAAAGTGTAAAACACATGAAGCTGACGTAATGAATGCCTTTAGGGGGGATTATTGTGTCACCAGACCAGGGGTAGGTCTTACAAATGTTTAATTCCCGAGGGAGGTATGTGTATCCATGTGTGGGAAAAGTGAAGGGGGTGGGGGGCAGATCAGCACCCTCACATGTGAGATGAAGTTGGAAAAGCACAATGTCCTTCAATGCTGCAGAAGTCACCAGTTCTAAGAGTAATCATACTGAAATATCTAATGTGATACAAAGCCCAAGGTTGTTTAAACAAACAGTGCTGAATTCCATGTGTGTAGATAAAACATGGGTTTAAATATTCAATATCCTTAAAAACTTAATAGAGATTCAATGAAATATATTACCTTGACTGTGTTTGGAAACTTTGTTTACAGCCGTTTTATCCAGATGTATTTGTTCCAATCTATTTCAGCTTCCTAATGCTCCTCCAGCCTACGAAAAGATGTCTACAGGGCCAATGCCCCCTCCCTATTCCCCCTAAAAGGACTTCTAGAAGATGGAAAGATGTCTGAAGAAGAAAGGAAAATACTGGACAACAAACTCTAAACTTCATCCGTAGTCTGATAGTATGTCATTTTATGTCACTCGAGTGCCTTATACCTTGTAGCTTAATGTACCATTATGTGAAACAATCCTATTCCTCACTTTGTACAATTATTCCCATGAACAAACACAATGTACTGTATATACTGTAGGTTGATTCATTAAATAAATAAATATAGGATTCCACAAGTCTGTCTATAATGAAGCAGCTCAAACACACTTGCTGGGGACAGTTGCATTGTTTATTCCCATGCAGAAACGTCCACATTTGTTCAATGAAAATGTACCTACTAGTAAATATTTGTTTAAAAATCTATGTGGTAAAAATAAATAACTGTGAATTTAAAACATTGTATATGGGGTGCAACTATATGTAGTACAAATGTATCTATTAGTTTATTTTATTTATATTTCTAAATTGTAGTTGAAAAGAGGACCACATGACAATCTGGATTTGAACAATCCGTATTGTAAAACAGACATAAAGTAAAGCCAAGTTGTACCGGTGAATAGTATCCTATTATTCATTATTGAAGCAGTATGTTATGGCATTGAAAAGTATTACAAATACCGGAGTTGAACTTCATTGCATCTACCCTGCTCTTTTATAACATTACTGGCCATAAAGTTAAGAAAAAGGAAAGTCTCCAACATTCATCTTAGGGCAACCTCCCCATTTTTCACTTATGAAAACCATCACAGTACATATGTTCAGTATGTCTGAGCATACCGTTTACCTATAAGATGATCTAACCGGAGGGTATAACCTACTACATTCTAAATGTAAGTCAAACTACAGCAGGACAGCAGTTTTTAACTAACCCCAGGATTTCTACAAGATGATATGAGTCCTGGAAAAACTAGGCATCTGAAAGGTGGCATCTGAGTCTTCACATGGATGTCAAAGTCTGAGATTATCGGTTCACTTTCTGTCTGTGTGTGAAGGTTGTAAAGAGGAATCTTGTGTGTGTAGAGCTCCAGTGGAATTGTTGGGGGAAACCAGCAGTGCATCCAGCGGTATGGGGAAGGCAGTCAGCTCAACTGGATTGACCCGGCACTGAACTGTGTTCAAAACAGCACCATCAGGACTAATGAGTAGCTTGGATGCTACACTGGTACGCTTTTCAAGTGCTTGATTGGTCGAAACGAAAGGTGGTAGGATGGTGTTTGTCTTCAGTGATGAGATTGGTTGCGATGGAGTGCTTACTACAGTGCTTCTGGAGGAGAGCGCTGTGACCACAGGCGCTGTTTCACAGGTGTTGAGAGTGCTTACGTTGGGTTTAACTGTAGCAATGGGCAGCGTCTACATCCTAGAAACTGCACTTACAATTGGCGGGACAGCCACTGTGGGCACTACCTGTGTCCGTGTGCCAGCAAGAACTGGATGCATGACTGCAGGCACCATGTTTTTGACTGCTATGTTGCCTAGTCCCATGTGCAGCAAAGCCTGTGATGGAGCTGTGGAGTAGGCTGCAATTCCAACTGCTATCTGCTGGGGCTGTGTGCCTGGGCCCGGTGTTGTTGCTGAAACCACCTGCTGAGCAGGAAGAGAAGAACGCAAAGCTGGGGCGCCTGCTGAGGAGAGGGTCAGTGTGACAGGGCTGGGCTGGGCAACAGCTGAAGGGCTTGATAAAACAGGCAATGATGATAGAGGTGCAAACAATCTTGACAAGGGGGATGCTACTGCAGGTGAAATGGTAGAACATTCAGCTGGTGTACGAGTGCCAGCAGCTAACCTGAAGGTAGTGAGTGCTGAGCTGAGAGCAGGGGCACTGGTTACCACTGGGGAAACTAGAGCTGGTAAACTGCCAAACCTAGGTGGTGATGACATAAGAGAGGGTGTGCCTCCAGGTGGAGAAGCAAAGTTACAGACCTGTGCAGCTGGCAGCCTCGGCAGAGCAGACACTACTTTTGTTTTACTGGGTAACCACGTGGAGCCCGGACATGGCGGGACATTTGAAGTATTTGCTAGCAACGATGGACCAACAGCAGGTGTGCATGCTACAAAAGGAGAACTCGCGGCTGGCACACCAAGCAGCCTGGTGGGACATTGGGGTAAACTTGGTGCTCGAGGGGCTACAGTGACATGACTTGCCACTTGGGCAGGACCTGATGCTCCAGTGCTGGTGGCACTGGCAGTAGGCACTTTTTGTGGTGCAGGGTTAGAGATGATGAGGACATGGCTGCCTGGGCCCAAACCCTGGGGTGGGACTACAAAACGTGCATTGTTGAGGAGGATCTGTGTACCGGCAGCAAGGGGCTTAGAGGTGTTGATGACTATGCGCTGCTGGATTGTGCCAGGAGTGGAGGTGGTGAACGGGGTATTGGTGGTTGATGCTGAGGGGATGGTTGTTTGGGGAGGTGAGAAGGAAGTGATTTCTTGACCAATGCCACTTTGGATATTTGAATGCTGATGAACAAGTGTGGATGTGGAGGTTTGAGCTAGGTTACTCTGCACAGCAGTAGTTACCTGAGCAGTTGAGTTGCTGAACAAGCGACCTGCTGGCATACCACCGGCCATCTTGTTGATGTTTCCTGCAGGCAGAGTGGTAGAAGTAGATGTGGAAGAGAATGGTTGGGAGATCATGTTGAAGGACGAAATACCCTTAGAGCTCGGGGTCTGAGACGCCTGAGGGGCAAGCTGAGCTGAACAACTTGTGATGGTATTTGAACTTGTAACTGGGACCAGACCAGTGGTGGTGGCTGATGGACGGGTTGTTTCTGGTGTGCTCTTAGTAGGAGAGCGCGACAGGGCACCTATTGTCTGTCCAATGGTTGTCGTCTTCCCTGACAACTGGATTTGAACACCTGGAGACACACAAGAGATATTTGTTTGAGTAGCTCAACACTGACAATTGGGCTAAATGTATGGCAATAGTCTTACCAAATTTACAAAATAAGGTTTTACATTCCTCCAACTGCTATTTGATTTCTATATGTTTAAATAGAAAATGTCCCATTCTTGCAGCATTTTCTAGGGCTGAAACTAACAATTTCTTACAATATATTCCAATTATTTTCAAAATAATAATAATATATAATAATTGTAAAAACTACATAACAAATGTTTTGTCTTGAAATGACTTGTTTGGTTCGACCTAAAAGAGGTTTGAATCAGAAAATGTATATTGGTTTTAACATTTGTAAGATACATTATGTTGCCAATATCTTCTTCTATTGACTAATCGTGTCAGCTTAAAAATGTACTGACTGAACCCAAAAATAAATAGAGCAGACATGAGAATAACAGTTCATCAACTCAGACCAACCCACCTGAGGGCAGAGTGATGTTCTTGAAAGCTTCTGAGTTGACCGCAGGTTGGCCTGTGCTCGATGCCATCTGTAGAGTCTGACCTGATAATGAAGTGCTCAGCAGCTGTCCACTCGCCCCTGGCGCTATTGTCGGCTTTGGAAATCTTCCCATAGAGGTTGTGGATGATGTCGCTGTGGGTTGGCTGATGAACATGACTCTTGAACCAGGAATTGATTTGGGGAAAGAGGGTTTACCTTTTGATAAGGCTGAATTAGAGGAAGAAGAGGGAGTAACAAGAATGAATTTAGTAACTTGGGATCTCTCCTCTGTACTGGCCCTCTTCAAACCCGTCTTGTTAAACTCAGCTTGTGTGAGAACTTGGGGAACACCAGAATTACTCAATGATGAGACAGCAACTGTGTTTTTTCCTAATGAAGCTTGAAAATGAGAACCAAGAGCAGGTGTCTTTGCTGAATTCATCAAACCAACTGATGTGTTGGGGCCTTGATTTCCTGTAACCGTGGTGCTTGCTGTATGGCTTCCTGGACGTGTAACAGGAATGCCACCAGTGAACGCAGGAACCTGCTCCTGATTTGGGGCCACTGGTATATTTGTCAACGCTGGGACGGTGCAAGGGGAAGTCTGAGATGCTGCAGAATGAGCCTGTAACGTCTTGGATATGAGGAAGGCTTTAAACTGGGGTGAGATGGTGATGACTGGACTGTTGGTCAACGAACCAAGAGCATTCTGGTCTGAGGAGGTCTGGACCCTGACGATGCCCGTGTTGCCTCCTCTAGTTGTAACCAGGATGGACTGCGAGTCACGGATACATACAGTCTTAAGCTCCTGTTTAGGGTAAGCGGGTTTATCAGGGTCAGTAGAAACTGCACTAGAAGGAGTGGGGATTGGTGAGGGGTTTGGCATGACACTTTGTGGTTTGCTAGCTTGGGGGCTGCAAAACTGTATCCCCTTGAGCCCTGCTGTGTTTAGATGAGGGGAAGGAGAAGGTGTCCTGGCATATTTTAAGGGAGCCACTTGCTGAACAGGGATTTTGTTTTCGGGAATAGTGAACCCAGGCACATTGGTAGACATACAGAAGGGGCTGGCCACTTTAGAAAGTGGGACCTGAACGCCCTTAGAAAACAAATTTTCTTCAGTGTTGTTAATGAGAAGCTTAGAAGGCAGAATCACCAATTGCGGCATGATCTTCTCCCGAGTGTTCTGGTCCACGACAGGATGAACAGCGATCTTGACTGGGCTCTCCTTCCTCACAAGGTGACCCAGCCTGTCAGGTACTGTGTACACAACTTGGACAGGATTCTTTTGTACAGTCTGGGTTGGTTTCCCCTGCTGTGATTTAGGAAGAGCTGCCATTACTGTAGCCAATCCTGGCTGTCTTGGTACCTCTGTTTGTTTAAGTCCTTGAATCTGTATTTGTCGCGAACTGGATGGAGAACATTGTGCTTTTGAAAGTTGTGTAGTAAAATCAGCAGGCCGTTTCATTAAGGTCACTTTGTTTCCCACACTCTTAGCCAGCAGGGTGGGGATAGGCGTGTAGCCCTTAGGTAGTCCAGTGGTGGGATGGAGGATGGGGGTTCTGGGTAATAGTGGAGCCTGGGTTGAGATGGAATCCTTGGATTGATTTGATGATCTCAGGTCGAATCGAGAATGTTTCCCAGATTCGGGGGTTGAATGATTGTAACTTCTTGTTAGTGGACTGATGTGTTTCTCTGTGCTGGAAAGGGATGGTTTTAGGTGGTTGGGGGGTAAGTAGGTCATCATTTTTTCTCCAGCAGACTCTGCCACAAACTCTCTGTTAGTGGCTGGAAAAATAATAAAGATATCTGTTAGGGATGCATTGATTAATTAGCCATCTATGTGTGCATAATAAGACCAGAAATGTTCCACTATAGCCTTAAGGAAAACTCATTTTTCAATTACAGTATTCAATTTAAATACTTTACCTCCACTCCAAAGACCTCTTGGAACCATATGTTCCAGGTCTTCGTCTTCGGATTTTCTGTAATTATCCAAGGGTGAACACAACTCCTTTCCCAAACCGCTCTCTTCATCATCCTCATCATCCTCATCTGATGATGATGATGAAATGCACTCCTCACGCACAAAGTTATTGTATTCTGGGTGCTTCTTGAAATCATCACATTCCTTTTTCAAACGAAGCCTGATGTAGAACCAAGAGAAGAAAAAGATAGAGCAAGGTTTTATCTCAGTCCAGCAATCATTCAAAGACACAAAGAGCTTTTTAAACAAAAATGTGATCCTTGTTCATTTTGGTTATAAATGTTCTTTAATGTAAAATTCAGTTGTATATTTATACATTTCAGAAGAAAGGCTGAGATACTGTGCATGTAGGCTTTTTATGGAGAGTGAACTTTGTATTATCTTTCTAACACTATGTGCGACATGATACGAGTATGTGGCTGTGGTGGTCCCCTTAAAATGTCAAATAAGTTATACCTGTTCCTTTGGAAGGCTTTTACAAGTTTGGGTTCCCAGAGTGAAAGCTCATTCAGTAGTCTGATTAGAGTGCTGTGGAGGTCTTTTACTGCTTCTCTCCTGTGGTACCACCGACCCTGTCAGTCCAAACATGCAGACGAAACTTTATTAAAGTCACCAGGATTAGATATGAGCAAAGGTTCGACTGCATTGTATTCTCCACCAAAAGCAAAAGGCTCTCGAGCAAGTGAGTCTCTTTGCAAAACTTAGAATGCCCCTTACCAATCTCTTTTTGGTGCTCTCCAGATCATCAAGCTCATCTTCTGTCTTACTGATCAGCACTCGCAGCCCCTCAAGACTGCAGCATACCAACTGCAGAAGAGAAATAACATGATTGCATAAGAAAATCTATTAAAAAAAGGACAGGAGTGTTACTGGTTATAAAATGTGATTGTTAATGTGAACTCAATAAATATAGCATTCAAAATACATTCCTAAAGAAATAAGAGTATATTTCAGTGCTACTACCTTAAATGATGGCTCAACTGAAGGTTCATCTTTAATTTTCATTGAAGATTCCAGCTTTTTTACTGTCAACAAGATAGCAGATATAAACACTGAACCAACAAGTTATTATTCCAAAACATAAACTAAATATTAAATTAAATGAAGGAAGTGTGCATTTTATTCCTCACCTGTTTTATGTTTTCTCTTCCTGTCTTTTCTATTGATCGTTGTGGCAACTTTCCGCACCGCAGACTTGGTAGTCTCTGCTCGGGACATCCTGTCCACAGGCTGCAGCTGCTTGTGCTCCCCTTTCACCCTTGGCAGCTGTTCCCTCCCTCGCCTTTTCTTTCGCTTTCTGTTCTTAGGCCAGATTTTTTCATTCACCCTCTCATCACTTGAATTTTGAGAACTCTCAGAAGACAACTGTGTTGCTATCCCTGATGTGCCACAGCTACAGTCGTGCTCCTTAGATTCAACATTACTAGTTTTGCTTTTACAGCAATCCAGACAGGAAGACCTTTGCTGCCCCTGACTGGGACTTCCTCCTCCCCTTTTGATTGGTTTCATAGGGGAGGCAAAATTCACCAAGCGAGCAGGTGACCTGCCTGTGTAGCTGTGCTCCCCTACATTCAGACAGGGCTCCTGTATCTCTGCCTTAATGGTGCGCATTGAGCCCAATGAGAGGCCCTGCTCCTGTTTTAATATCCGTTGCTTGGCTTGATGTTCTAGCTCTACAGTCTCTGTATTCAAATGTATTCCCGCATCACTTCCACCAATAGGACTTGTGTGTGAAAGTGTTAAGGAATTAATGTGTTTTTTAAAGTCCAATTTATCTTCACAGGAGTTTTCGTCAGAGGACACTGAGTCAGACCCCTCCTCTTTCTTCTTCAATGACCAGGATTGAAATATGTTATCTTCCTTTCCATCCCCATTTTCCTCTTTTAAACCCCTGAGTGTCTCTGCTCTCCCCTTTCCAAAGTCATCAGACTCTCCTGTGTCCATTGAGCCTTCATAACACCCACCGCCACCTGTAACCCCCTCTTCTTTCATTCCATCTGACTCTTCACCCTCCGTCCCTTGCTCTATATCAACCCTTTTGACCCACACAGAAGGGAAAGGGGACACTGGGGTTGTGCTGGGGCTCTGGCGGTATATCCTCAGGTCTGCCCCACAGAAATGTGGGAAATGTATATAGGCATTGTCCTTGCTGTCATATCCCAAAATAGACTCCCTACATTCATGGATTGGCTGGGCCAGGAGAGCATCCTGCACATGTTTCTGTGTCTCATACACATGATCACACAGCCCCTTCAGAAGCCATACTCTCTGGTAGAAGGGCAGTAAGTGAAAGGGTTTCTCTTCCATAGGACTCACATCTCCAAGGGTACTGAAAAATGTGTAGCAGAGTCCCAGCTGCTCAGCCCGACCTGGCTGATTATGGGAGGCTCCGACAGACCGATACCAGCCCATGACCCGCTGCCTGAGCTCTGACTCCCAGCGACGGTAAGGCAGTACAGGCCGGCGGTGCAGAGTGGCCCTTCGCTGGGCTGGGGACAGCAGGGAAGACATGATTTTGGAGAGAAGAAGGCTGCATCGGGGCATTAGCAAACTACGCTCCAGATCAAAAAATACAATCTCTGGGAGGTTAAGTGCAGACTGAGCCAGACAGAGGAAGTGCCCTATAGCAGGGATTTCCCAAAGTGTGTCCACAGTGTGGGGGGAAGCCTGAGACAGCAAATTCTGCTCCCACTCTTCCACCTCTTTGGCTGACATTTCCTCTGCTTCTTTCTTCTCAAGCTCACGTTGCCTGAAAAGTAAGACAAAATATGTATATTGTTAGTGGGTTTACGACAGCATCTTTTTTTTTTCTCTATCAAATATTCACTCACCTCTTCTCTTCCTTGGCCTTCTGTTGTTCTTCCATCCGTAGGGCCTGAACCATGACAGACTCATGTCCACCAACAATGATGGTAGCCAGGCTACGAGGCGCCAGCCTCCTCCTCGTGGAGGTGCCACCTGAACTTCGTTCCTCCTCTGCACCAAAAAGTCCTTTAGACGTCACTGCCAAAGTAGTCTTCTCTCGCAGTGTCCTGGAATGACAGAAATAGAGAAAACAAATCTGTTTTACAGTATTGTTTGAAATAAAAAGACAGTATATCTACACCACTGTAACCTAGCAGCCATGCAATTTAACAAGAGTTGTTTAAAATGCATACATTTGTTTACCTTTTTAAAACATGCTTTTGAGAACCATTATTGTAAGATCATAGTATGCTGCTAAACAGGCTCATATGTTATCAATAAACAATATATATAGTGTAGACACTTTTATTTTATGCCATGATGAAATACAGGACGGAAAAAATGTAATTATACTGTTATAATAGGGCGACTGTGGCTGTGAGGGAGTGTGGTCGTCTTTCAACCAGAAGGTTGTGGGTTCGATCCCAGCCCATGCAGTCAACATGTCGATGTATCCTTGGGCAAGATACTTAACCCTGAGTTGCTCCCGATGGCATGGCCAACGGTGTGTGAATGTGTGTGAATGTTAGGTCCTAGAGTAAGGTACACTGCTCTGTATGAATGGGTGTGAATGGGTGAATGACATGTAGTATGTAAAGCGCTTTGAGGGGTCTTAAAGACTGGATAAAGCGCTATATAAGTACAGTCCATTTACCATTATATTTAGAACACATTTAATAAATGTCATTTTTTAAATACGCTATTTAGAAAATGTTTGAGGGCTATCCTTGACAGAGAAACATTTATTGCCTTGCAACACTAACTTATTATGCATGTGACATATAAAATACACGATAGCAGTATAGTGGGTTTAAACATTTGCCAACTAATACATTGGCTAGACAGTGTATTTAAATTATGTTTACCTAGATAGCAATGTAAGCTTCTGCTCCAGCATGATTTCCAGCTTTTGAGCCTGTTTGGATATCCAGTGGTCCACCCCATGGTAACGGTAACAGTTCTCCAACATCAGCCTAAAGTCTGCAACAAACTGTGTAATGGTCTCATACTCTTGGTTGATAAACTTCTCCTCCATCCTTCGCAAGCACATCAACTGCCTGAGCTGTGCCTGACTCCAGCCCCGGACGCCTCCAATACCATGCTGGGTTTCCTGCTGGCCTATTGGCTGGAGGAACGGGCTGGTGATCCCTTTGTGCTTGTCCAAGAGAAAGCCATTAAATATCCGATATGCTTGCTGCACCTCATAGTTCATATCCTCCTCAAAGCTATTGCTGTTGGTAGAAATGCAGACCTCAGGCAGAGATAGGTCACTGTTAGAAATCTCTGTAATGCCATCATTGCTCAGTGCAAGGTGGTCACCCTCAACAATGACATCTTCACTCTCGCCAGGACAGTGTAATGCTACCATTGTCTCAATCTCACAGGTGCCATAACTGAGCAGATCCTCAGTTATGATCAGGTCAGTGTCTTCAGTTCTGCTGTTGCTCACCCATTTGGATTGTGAAGACATTATGTTGGAGTAGGGCTGCTGGGGGAATGATTCTTGGCCGGCCATAGCCTGGTCTTGGTTGGGAAACAACGGTTGACTACAAGCTGCTGTGATTTGGTCTGTCATATCCACCTGATTCATGGTGAAGACACCTGCAGTGGGTAACAGGTGTCACATATGGTGAACATGGATGCAAATAACACTCAAACACAGTTTTGACACGAAGGCAAAAATAAATCAAAACAAAAAAACGGTGCTTACTTATCATTTATTTTTGAGAGATCAAGAAGAAATGAGAGCAAGATGAGGCTTTCCTACCTAAAATTACCAATTGCTAGGCTAAGTTTGCTGACATTACATATCCTGTCATTTTATCCTGACACTATTAAACACTTGATGCCCTGAACACTGAAATGTTTTCACAATTGGATAGTTTAACATATCTAGCAGTTATACTAACTTTATCCATCTGCCTGATGTTTTCAAACTTTTTATTTTCCCCGGATCATTTGCTAGCTAGCTTGGAGTTAGCTATTAGCGAGCTAGCTAACGATAGTTAACACAACAATAAGTAAACAAACTTTGTGCTGCTTACTAATAGGAAAATATACAGCGAACTCCCTTAGCATGTGCTGTCACGTGTAGATAATGACCAAAACAAACAGACCACAGGCAGAGCTTGGCTGGTTAAATAACATACCTCGACGTTTCTAGTGCGGCTGCAGACACGCACCAGCTTTTAGCAAGCTTAGCAGCAAAGGCAACTTGCTAGCCAGGTTAGCTTGCCATTGTCTCCAATCTGGGGCCTGCAATTGCTGAGATCGCTGTCCATAATGAAAAACGGGTAGCAATAACATGTCCATCAGATAAAAAGTTATGCACACATCTCATATCGTCAGCGTAAGGAGTGATGTCAGTGACAGGAAGATGGCTAAAGCAGCATTAGCCGGTGTAACACTAGCTGATTGTCCGACTCTTCATTATCACTAGCTGTCCAGCTAACAAGCTAGGTTTGTAAGTTAACAGTGACTTTCAAACAAGTAAGAACATCTGGTTTTACTTTAGAGACACATTTGCGTCATGTGTCAGAAATATTCTAAATCCTGTTGGCTTTATGAGAAGCATGTATCCCACTAACTGCCTGTCTGATTTGCCTGAAGACCCCGTCCACTCCACTTCCACTCTTCGTGCGCCCAATGCAAATGTGCGCTGCCTTCCTCACGTTATCTAAATGGTCCAGTGTCATATTAAATTGTTAGTTTTGTTTTAGGGTCCTTGCTGACACACACATACACACTCATTCGCTTTACGTTGTATTATTACACACACCTATTGTGATTTGTTCTCTCGTTGAACTAACTGAAAGAGGAGGATCTGGACACAGCTGTCATCCGAACTTATTTATAAAATGCCTCAATATCGATAGGCAGCAAAACAGCAAGGAAGCAGCATCATAATGTCAACGTATTTGTATTAATGGATAGCCTTTCAGTTAGTTAAATAAGACACACTGTGAACTCCTGAATGTACAGTGTCCCGCATGACTTACTTTTAACCGCTAGATGTCGCCAGTCACTAATGTTCTACAGGCAGTGGCGTTAAAGGGCTTAACTGCCCTTTGTTTAGACTTTCAGGTAGCTCTTGACCCCAGACTGTTTATCGCCCCCCAAAAGCTCCACAACATGTTTTTGTATGGTTTTAGCTATTTATGGACTACTGTGTGTTAATCAAATCGTCAGGAAGCAAAATGTGTACAACGCTTGAGTACATTGACTACCCGAGAAACCTTCATCAGGGCAATAGACTCCCACATAATGTTTTGCCTGTTCAATAGAACTTCACTGCTGTAGGATGAGGTGGGGGATTAGAGTTGTTTGTTACCAGATTGATTTTTTAAAACCGTATTTTCAGATATATTTAGCACCTCATATTCGTTTAATATTACTAGGCCTACCATAAAAGATAGGACATACAGCAAATGCAACGCGAGCAAAATACCTATTATCCTCCCCTATACTGACAATAATGGATTTGCCTGTGGTCCATCGAAGAGGTATCCAGCTGGGGAAATTCTTAATTAAGCAGTTGTGCCACGAGAGGCATATGCTTTACAGCGATTTTAGCTCAACTAGGAGAAATAGTCCGGGCAAGAGGTTTTCCTTTGATTATAGGCTTTTTCGCCTGATGTGCATTGCAGTGGTGTGTAATAATATGATAAGGAACATAGACAGATGCAAGCCACTTCTGTCAAATAGACACAACCTGCATTTTACTAGCCATGTGTTTTGGGAAAGTAAGATTTATATTCCAGACTACGTTTTTTTATTTACTCTTCGGAATTGTATGGATTGGCTTTTTAATCAAGATATTTGTAAAGGGTATGATTATAATTCATCATTACTTCACCGTAGGAAAATGTTATATGTTGTGTTATGTTATATTTAACCATCACTGGATTACCATTCAGACTAAATGGGCCCCATATTCCGAGGGGTCAGCAAACTCCTCGAGTCACTATGAAGTTTGTGCTTTGTAATTTGATTAATGGCATCTAAAAAACATAATATAGGACTTTGCGCTAGTCATGATCTGATCTTGAGGCCTTTTAGACATTAAAGGTCCCCTATTATACTGCTTTTCATCAATACATTATAGGTCTCAGATATATACAAAACATGTCTCTGAAGTGTTTTGCTCGAAATAACAAACAGATCATGCATTGCAGCATCCTGTTTCAGCCCTGCTTCAAAAGTGCTGATTCTCTGACTTTTACTTTAGATGAAAATAAGGAGCCACCCACGCCCCTCTGAGAGATATTTGGTTACAAATAACACAATCGTGCTCTAGGAGGAGATTCAGATGATAAGGGGGGGGTTACCTTGGTTGGTTATTGGCTAATGGTCACACAAGCCAAAAAATTGTTATGACATCATGAAGTGGCCAAAATCTGATCAGCTCATTTTCAGATAGGTTTTTATATAAATGGATCAGGACAAAAAGAGAGCCAATATTTTTTCCTGAAACTTTCAGAATCTCTTTACACAGAGGGGACACATGTTTATGTATAAAATACATGAACAAGTGGATTTTTCATAATAGGTCCCCTTTAAAGACTGTGTGTCAAAGTCTAGATAAGGACCTTTTTGGATCAATGATGAATTTGTCACTTGCTACACAGTAAAAGTAAGATCATAGTATGCTGCTAAACGGGTTCATATGTTATCAATTAAATAATAGATATAGTGTAGACACTTTTATTTTATGCCATGTTAAAAAGCAGGATGGCAAAAATGTAATTATATTGTTATACTTAGAACACATTTAATAGATGGTGTTTTTTAAATATGCTATATCTACTAAATGTTTGAGGGGCAGTAAAGTATGAAAAGTTCAGCAGAATGGCCCCCGATCCTATTATATTATTACATTTAGATCAATAGTTAGCCTATTAGATTTAGCAATGTTTTTTATGTGCAAATTCTTTATGAATATTTGCAAAGTAACTGTCAGGCAAAAAAGTGTTTTTTAAGTAAAACTAAGAATAAATCAGGAATACATAACTAATCAAATAATGATTTTTGATGACAGGTGAATTGATATACTGTTCTCAGACGCAACTTCGTAAGCTTCCAACCACTTCTGTACTGTGAATGTTGTCCTCTGTGCACATTAAATGGAGAGCTGCGCCTTTAACTGCACACTGTGATCGCTTAAACGTTGTTTCGCGAGATTTGCTTGGCGCCGCGACCTCATGTGAGACTCCAGCGCGAACCAGTCCGACGTTACCTCTGCAGAGGAAAACGCAATGGATCCCTGATCGCTTTCCTTTCTATCTCCCTCTACCCCTGGAAAACAAAACTCGTATCCAAAATATTGCTTTATCTCCTATTTATCTGAGGCGTTACAGGGCGGTGCAACAATGTGGATCCAGGTTCGCACGATAGACGGGAAGGAGACGCGAACCGTTGAGGATCTTTCTAGATTGACCAAAATTGAGTCTTTACGTTTGAAAATACAGGAGATTTTCAGTGTAAACCCACAGCAGCAGCGCCTGTTCTACCGAGGAAAGCAGGTAAACACAAACCCCGTGTCAACCCGTCATGCAACAGTCGGTTTTGAATGTTTTGGTGCTTGTGGAGAGTGAGTGGTCTCTGGTGTTGTAGCGATTTTTCGGACCCATGCGAGCTTCCTGTTTTGATAGGAATTCGCCAATAGTTATTGCGCAAGACCCTGAGGTACGCGTCGTGCCAGCCCCTGAGAAAAACAGCAACATTGCATGGATGCATGGTCATATTTTCACACTGTACTCCATTGTTTGGGTTTGCAGTGCGTGCAACAAATGTCTCACTACCGTAGACATGTTTGTTTACATTGCGACGCGAGGGAAAAGAGAACATCGCACTCAGTTTCCACATGCAGACCAAAGGAGATAATGCACCATACCGCAGCACTTTTTTTTAACCGTGTGTCAGATTCAAAATCTCCTTTCTAAATCTGTTTTGTATTGTTCATATGTGGCTTTAAACTGCACTCAGTGGTCCAGCAGGCTCGTGCATGTGGTGTGTTATGATGATGTTAATGATAATTTGAGGGAGGAGTGGACTCGTGGCTCCACGTGCCTTGACAGCTAAAGGAAGTTGTGTTTACACCCTGGCGTCACTAAAATATGCACACAGTACAGTGAGGATGGACAAAGCTGTCACCTGTAAAACATGATACAATAATACACATTCTGTAGTAATACGACTTGCTTCAGTACCACATTCATTTGTATTGCTATGCTTTATTTTTCAGTAAATCTTACATTTTCTAAACATAATGATAATGTAATCAGTCATTGTTGAACAATAGGGCAATCCTGCAAACCATTAAGAATCTCTTTATTTCACATTTATCTCCAGCAAAATGAGGAAGAAAGTGATTTTTTTTTAGATATCTGCTCACTCCACCAACTATTTAATGTAGCTTTGGTTTACTACACTCCATAGCTGTATAATTGCATCAGTAATGCAGACTTTTAGAAATGAGCGTATACTGAACCTATGTTTCTAAGCACTTTATCCCTTATATATGTGTATCATGGAACATTCCTTAAAGGTATTGTGATTTAGTTGTGATAGATTTAGATGTTTTGCCACAGCATGAGATCTTAGACAATTAATAACAAATACTGGTAATATTGTTTCTGGAACAGAGCGGGATTGACCTTTTAACACACTTGTTTTAATACTGTTGTAAATGGTAGACAATATTTAAAATATTTATTTTTATATCACTGCAATGCTGCAATAATTAGACTGTAAAATA
This sequence comes from Notothenia coriiceps, assembly GCF_000735185.1. NCBI lineage: Eukaryota > Metazoa > Chordata > Actinopteri > Perciformes > Nototheniidae > Notothenia > Notothenia coriiceps. The sequence goes on along the minus strand of NW_011362912.1, from coordinate 303,115 downwards.
CTGATTTTTGTCCAAATCACCCACCCAACACTTGTATGATATACGATCATATTGTCTTTGCTTATCATATCAATCAAAATTTCTGTCGGATTTTAGTTGTTAGACTCTGAAAAATCATTGCAGATTCAACATTAATGTGATTTGACATCCTATTATTCAGATAATTTCTAGTTTGTTCCAAATATGTTAACATAAGAACATTATATAAAACACAGAAAGACACCCTGCATCCTAATGTGTATGTTGTGTTCAAGGTACCAGCTGTTATTCTATCAGTAATACGCAGGATATGCTCACTTCTGACAGGAAACTGGGGACACGATTTATTTAGGAATAACATTACAAAACTGATAACTCAACATGAGTCAGCGAGGCAGATAAGATAAGCCCCCAGGAAGCCCACATGGTGTGTTGGTGTCTTACATTGTTTACATTTAGTCACACTCTCCTTCATTCATATGTGCCAGGCAGAAATGTAGGGCAAACAATTCCTTTATAAATGACTTTCTGCATGTTCGAGTTGTCTAACCTACTTCCTGTTAGGTAATTAATTAACTCTAAATCCTAGTACAGGCCACTTAGGTAGATTTTGTTTGTTTGTTTGTGAGCAGGATCCACTGCAGGATGGATATTAGAAAAATGCTTCATGAACTGTTTGAGAGATTGTAATCCATAGAATGCTTTTATATTTATATCTGTTGGCTACAGCACATGCTTTTTGTCAAACAATGGTTCACTTGGCAAACCATTATTATGAAAGAGATATTGTATATCTTTTTGGACCAGTGCCCCCAGATGCATTTTTACTCATAAACTCGTACAAATATAGGCAGTTATGACCAATATCCTTCAACAAAACCCTTGTGCAAGTTAAATACACCACAGTGACAAAGCAAGATTGTAGCACAGCAGAAGCCACAATGCAGTTCATGTTCTTATTTGATCTATTAGCAACTAATTATCTGTACCACTTGAGTTGTAGTGATCTGTTGGAGCTGTGGTTGCAAAGGCCAGGCCTGTGTAGTAAATCCTTCACTTCACTTGAAAGAAAGTGGGGAGGGTTGATTAGGGGAATTCCATACTTTAAGTAATGCATCAAATGAGGCAGCGACACGCAGCGTGTTCTAGCTAGTGCCCTTACATGCATGTTGGGATTTGGACTTCTAGCAGAATAACTCTAATTCCTTTCCAAAATGGCGTCTTGTTTTTCCCCCCAGCTCACTGCTCACGCTGCCTCTCTGGTTCAAAGTCATGCTTGCCCTTGACTCGGAAGTGTCTCGAGCCAGCAGCCGCACAACTTGGCCCCAGTGTTTGTTTTTAGTTTTTTTGACTGGTTTTGCAGTTTTTCTGTCAACTCCTCATGTCTCTATTTCACATTGAGCAACGTGTCTTGTTGTTCACAGCCAGACTAACACACACCTTCCACTGTCCATGCAGCCTTTCTGCTACACCCCTGCACTCACTTTTTCAGAAGACTTCTTTACTAATAAAAAATAAAGAAGCCTTTACCTGTTTATTAGCTTATTTGAAGCTCAGATTGTATTGCGTCTGTGTGCTTCAAATATGAGGCTGTTCACTTTCTTCTTTCGAGGCAGCAACATGTTTCACGTTTAAATGGTTGGGCTGTCCTCCACTGTTTGCTGTTGCTTATTGTTGGGCTGTACGAAAGCTTTATTGGCTAGTGACCTAGATATATAGTTACAATTTGATTATACATGCATTGATGTTGTGGCTCCTCGATTGATGGCTTTTCTTTGGACATTGCCAAGCGGTAGAATTTCAGGGGAAACGGAGTTGGCTGCAGCCATGCATGTACACCCAGTCACACCCTTCTTCGACAGATAGGCTGGACAAAGAGCAGAGACAAAGAGAGGCACTACATCTAGAGTACAACTGCATGCTTTCTAACACTCCCCCATGTTTTCATAGTTTACTTCACTCCTAATAGTAGCTCTAGCTTGCCTGGAGGTCAAATGGCCTACATGCAAAATGTTAGCGCCTACACGTGCATCGTGAATAAACAGTTTAATATACAACATGCTATTTTATGATAATGAAGAGAGTTGTTTACTTTAGTAATGTTTTTAATCAATATTCATACATGTAGGTATAAACTACAAATATTGGTCACATATACTTGAATACTGCAAGTTTACGCTTATAGTAAATAGTATTTATTTCTACATTCTCCCTTCCTAATGACAATTAATCATGTATTGGAGGGAAATACTGTGATTTGTATTACATCTACTTTGTCGTACAGTAGTAGAGTGGTATATGACCATGGGACCTTGAATGTATTTTGAAGGTGACAAATTGACCAAATGCTTATTTTTTGCACAGTAGGGTGTTGTGGGAACTAACATAAAGTTATCAAAACAGCAGCAAACGAATAACAAGCAAGTCCCCTTTCGGTTAAATGTGCTAATTATCAGTGGAAAATGTTGGTTTAAAATTGAACGACTGAGCAGCAGAGTGAGGGATAAAAGATGGAACATGGGCGCTCGGTAATGCAGGCGCACAGACACACCCCGTGTCATTGTTTTTGGAAATCTGACCTATTTTGCTCAGTTCTTTGCTAAGACTGCCTGTGGGCGGAGAAGAAGAAATCGTGTCGGAGTAAGGGGTTTACCCCACCCACGGTTTCTGCTCTATGATAGTTATTATTGTCTGTAGTTTTATCATAATGTCAGAACACATTTGTTTCATGACTGATATTTGTATAGAATAGGTAGAAAATGTTTCGGCCTGCATGTCTAAGATGTTTTTTCAGTCTCTATGCAGTATCTCTTGTCATTGATTGACATTCTTTCGGACTCTGTACTTTTGTTCCTCTTACAATACTAAAAATTAGTGTTAGAAAGACTTCCTGTCGAAACTGAAATTAGTACAGAGGTCTTCATTTTATCTACTGAACAATGTTATACACACATACGTAGACATGGAAGCATTCACACCGTTACCATGCCAAGGAATTCCGACTGTGATTTGTTCTTGCGTTTTGAGTAATTTATATTAACAGTCTCTGGTTTGTCTAAAGCTTTGTTATGACGTGGTCTGTTAACTAAAGTCTCCCTCTGAAACACAATCACATAAGAGAGATTCCATAATGTGTTTTCTTTATTATTTATGATGTAGGAGAAAATTTCATATCCTTGATGATGTTATTCGTCCTACTCGCTCGAGAGTAAGCTAATATTTCTGTCAAAGAGATCTTGACCTCCATGAAAACAGAAAAAACATGTCTGACATTGCCTGTTTGCATGGCGGTTCTTTGTTTGAAGGATTTTTCAGCTGGTTACTAATGTCAGGGCTGTTGCACCTCGCAGTGAGAGGCTGATCGCACAATGAAGGCGCTGTGGAAAGCGGCTACAGCTTAGATATCAATTGTGAGATTTGCTGCGGTGCATGAAATTCAACCGCATCTTTCTAATACTAAAATCTGTCTGCGTACCAAGTACTTCTCACCAGCAAGGCTTCCTGCTGCAGGTCCTACCAACAATCGTATGGTTTTTCTTGATGCAGTATTAGCAAGCAAAACACAGAGGAGGATAGACAATTACTTAGACCAAATCGAAGATGGAGGTTAGGCAGGGGGACAGACAAAGAAATGCTGAGATAGAGTACCCTATAATAACAGATAGACAGGTGAGTATAGCAATCACTGTGTTTGCACCAGTGCTCCTCTGATCTAAATTTCATGAGACAATTAAAAACAGGGAGGGATGGGGACGTTGCGCTTGCTCCCTCTCCTGCTTGCTGTCAAATAACGAAGAGGAGAAGGGGAGCGCGAGTGGCGGCCATGCTCGTCTCTCCCGTACAATGGGCTTGTGGGGTTGAGGGCTGAAATGAATAGCTGATGTCTATAATGAGTTGGCTTGCTTGCCATAAGCTCCATTCCTAAGGCAGTAGCTGTACTGTATACTTAGCAGTAGATTGGTTGTGGTAAAAAACGGGTTTCTAACGGGCCCTCAGCGTATCTTCCAGAGAGGATTTTGTCGAGAGAACCATTTTTCTGATGCCCATACACGCCGCACTGCCTGAAAAGGGCGCTGATGATGATGGTGGGTTGGTGTCGACAGAGTTTGTATACATGATTCAGGTTAATGGGGGTGGGGGTGCTCTCTTTTGGTTGTCATAGCAACCCAGTTCATTTCTTCCCCCCCCAGCTACATCTCTCATCACTTTAATTCATGCATTCGTTTCTTTTATTTCTTTTTTTTTTTCGTCTTGCTGAAAAGCGATGTGGGATTTATGCGAACGGAGCGGCGGTTTGCAATCCATGTCTATTGGACTGGATATGTAAACTAATACAAACGTGGCAAATCAGTAATGCCAAGTAACGGCTTACCAGTCATAAGTGCATATTTTGCCATTGTTTACCCCCTTATATACATACACAAATCAGTTCATGGTACATATATTTATTGGCTACTAGGAAACCATCGGGCCATTTAAAGCAGAGAGCAGATGTTTTGCAGTAAACTCCTTAGCATCGTCCTCAACCACTGGTGTATTTAAAGTGCTGTGTGTGTATATTTTGATGTGCTCTGTAGCTGTTGAGTGCAGTAACAATACATAATTGTATTCTCTCACTATGCTCAATGTTGTCTTCCGTCTTTTTCGTTATTTGTTTGTCCTTGACAAGCAGCCGAGTGTATTTGTCTGAGGGCGCTCTGTGGCACAGTTTTCGTTTCATACCACATAGATGCCTATTTGGAAAGAATTGTGGTACAATATTTAATGAAATATGTCTTCATGGACATTTATGTCATTGTCCACATACACATCGATGGGCAAGCTTAAGATATCATTATTTGTGCTGCAACAACTAGTTGACTGAAGATTTGATGAATCATTTTTTGTTCATAAAAAAAAACAAAGGACAAAACATGTTTAGTCATAGCTTTTTAAATGTATTGGATTATTTTTTAAATATATGTGTATACATTAAATGTAATTCTTATTGGGTTTACTGACTAGAAAGAAAACATGCCTTTTCAAGACTGACTGTTAAAAATAATTGTGTTGCAGCGCGATATACAAATATGAATTTTTAGCATCTGTAAAGTGGCATCTATTCAAGCATGTCAGTGACTTTTTAATGTTGTATCTTTTTAGATGGAAGATGGCCATACCCTGTATGACTATAACGTGGGACTGAATGACATCGTGCAGCTGCTGATCCGCTCGCAGACCGACCCTCCGGACAGCCCCGCCACCAAGGACTCCTCCGGAATGGCCTGTAGTTCAGCCCCCCCCACTGACTGCAGGTCGGAAAGCCACAACTCCCCTGCTCCCGGCTCCCCCGCTGCTATGGAAACCTCCCCCGCTATAGACAATGACCGCAGCAGCGTCACTACCGGCACTGTTAACGAAACCAAGCCGGACACCAGCGCTACCAGTCACTCAGCCTGTACCAAAAGTGTGTTCAAGACCCCCAGTCCAGCATGGTACAATCAGCCCCCCACATCCAGCAGAAACACACTAGTGGACCCGGGAATCGGTGTGTACAAGGTGAGGATGAGAGGGTTACTTTTCCTGATGTATTTGCAAGGCTTTACATGGTACTGGCTGGACTTTTAGCTAAATTACAGAGCATTTGGGCAAATCAATGCCAGAGTTTCTTGGGCTGGGCACTTTTTATTTATCTTAATGCTCCAATGTGGTTTAAAACTCCAAAACCACCCTGTAAATCGCTTGCATAATTTATAAATGAGATGTTACAGAAAGTATATGTTTAGTTGTGTAATTTAGCTTGCATGAAACAAGTAGTGTGCATGCTTCTACAGTAGGTTGAATACTTTATTATTTTACAGCAGTTTCTTAGCAAAAATGATGAAGGAACAATTCCACCATGATTTTTATTTTCCCATGTGTACTTGGCAATTTCTTCTATTTTAAATTACTAAGCAGTCCTATATTCCTTTCCCCACTGTCTTGTGTTGTAGCTTAGATATTTAGATGTATTTTATCCAAATTAATCATTCATTCTCATTGTTTAACTGCTCTGTCTCACCCTCTCACACAAGCATGTGGCCAACTTTACCAGAGAGGCACAGGCCAAGCTACACATAAGAATCAGATCTTTACAACCCTGTCACTAACCAATTTACAGATTATAAATAGACTGCAGTCAAAACCCATACCATTGTGAGTGTACTCTAATGTGTTCTGAGCTCTGCTGGTTGGCTGACCCACATGTCTGAGAATGATATGAGTGGGACTCTTTTGATGGATGCCAAAAGTTCAATTCTGCATGCAGGGAGATCAATACTGTAACTAAGTAGATGATATTTAAATTGTGCAGCTTCACTAGATATCAAGGTCAAATGCCTTTTACAGTCTTTAAACATTCACCACAGAATCTGCTATATTTGATTTAGTTTTCCCAAAGCAGAATATAGCTAAATGATGCTAGGGGTTACATCTATTTCTAAAAAGTAGAAGAAATGTAATGCAGAGAGCTAATACAAGAATAAATGCAAAATGTTGTTTGCATGTATCACTTTTTTTTTTACTATAAATTGCCCATAACTTTTCCTACCCAGAGTATTTTAATGAGTTCTTTGACTTCCCAGGGGTAGGAAAACATTTTCTTTACAACTGATACTCTCTGTAAAGCTACTTTAATGGTGTGTAGCAAATGGGCTGATACATGGCGTGTTTGTTCAAACAGCAGACAGAGAAGATCAAGAGGCCAGGTGTTATTTTTGTCTTTGTATCTTCTCAGTTTCACGAGCTGGTGGACTGTAGAGACGTCAGCATCGGTGCCTGGTTTGAGGCCTGCGTCGAAAACGTGACATGGACTCCTAAAGGACAGATACCGCCCACCAAGGGCAAGGTGGGCCGGCCCCCAAAAAGGACTAATGGAAAGCTGGAGGCCGAGCAGGCCCACGGCCAGGGCCAAACCACAGACAGTAACAGGAATAATGTTGAGCTAAACTCTGAGAGTAACGGAGCCTCCACCTCGCAGACAGACTCTACAGCAGCTTCAGAGACCAAGGAGAAAGAAGAGGATGTATTGTACCACATTAAATATGACGAGTAAGTGACATGTGTTCCTGCTGCACCTGAGCTGATTTTAGTTGTTGCGATAACTAAAACATCATCACAGATTTTATTAAAATAGTAGATTTCTGTTTAAAAAGTCTCCTATTATGCAATTTTTAGGCATATTTTAGGCAACATGTCTGTGATGTGTTTTGCTCAAAATACCTAACAGATCATGAATTTTTGACATCCCTCATATCCGTCTATTCCAGCCCTGTTAGTGAAACACTGATTTTGGTTCCTTAGCTTGAAAAAAAAAAAGAGGAAGGGGAGCTTGTACCTACTCAGAATTCTACGAGATACAGATAAATGCTGCCGTGATTAAACGCCATATCATGTTCCAAACCACTTCAAGGATTATTTCTGAAACAGTATGGAGCTCAAATGCTTTTTCTCTTACGGGTTTAACACAAGGACAGTACCTTTTATATCCTGCTTCTTTACACATATTCTC
>NW_011362912.1:291382-295568 GCF_000735185.1 Notothenia coriiceps | reverse complement strand
CTATCATGCAAAATGCACTTTTTGATGTATTACATACATAAATATGTGTCCCCGGTGTGTCAGGGAACTCACAAAGTGTCAGAAAATAAAATCCTCTCTCTTTTTCCTCCGTACCCAAATCTCTAAAAACGGGGATACCACGGAGCTGATCCAGATTTGCTGCCGATATGACTTAATGTGGGAAATGTGGGCTGGCTTTACATCCACGTCGCTTTCAGAAACAATGCACAACTTGTTTGGAAGTAATATGGTCTTTGTTTACATTAGCAAGCATCGCTACCACTCAGAGCTAACCTGTACTGGAGAGAGTATGTGTAAAAAAGCAGGAAATAAAAAAAGGAACTCACTTTGTGTTAAACCCGCAAGAGAAAAAGCATTTGAGCTCCATACTGTTTCGGAAATAATCCTTGAAGTGGTTTGGAACACGATATGGCGTTTAATCACGGCAGCGTTTAGCTGAGTATCTGCAGACAGAGAGGAGACCTCACTGCATGCTTGCCCTCAAAAGGGGGCGGGGCCAGCAGCTGCTGACCCATAATCAGCACTTCTCTAACAGGGCTGAACTAGAGGGATATGAAGGATGTCTAAAATGCATGATCTGTTTGGTATTTTGAGTGTACACATCACTGTCAATAGATCAACAATATTTAATCGGATTAATCTCAATACAATTCTGTGATTAATGCAGGTATGAAATAATAAAAATGCTAAAAGCAGTTAGAGATCAAGATTTCTATTATTTTATTTGTTCCTTTTTACTTTTTCTGAGCAAAAAGGTAGTATTAGTATTGCCCAACACATCGATAATACATTATATAAAAATAATCTCTGCATTGTTTAGTTAGTTCTAAGTGGTGCAGTTTGAGAATGTACTATTGGCCCAGTCTCCTCTGATGTTTCACTGCAACCTGCCTGTGAGACAGAGTCCAACCATAGAGTCTGTGTTGAACACATGTCCTGCAAGACATGCAAATACATTTATAGCACTTTTCCTGCTGCTCAAAGCGCTTAATACATATAGGCTGCACACACTTATATATCCTATATTAATACATATGCTACAGCTGCCCAGCTGCTCACTGTTTGTAAAAGTAAATAAATAGTATTTTCATTTCAATAATGTAGGCTACTTTCTATACCCTGCTTCATAAACAATACTAACTTCCCTCCTCCGAGTCTGTCTCACCGGGATGTGTGCATCCAGACCCGGTGAGGACACTATCTATACTGACTCAGCAATCACTGTAAGTTATATTCTTGTTTAAATAGACTTCTCTGTTTCATTTATTCTACTCTGTATAATTGTTCTGTAGTTATTGTAGCTAAAACGGCGATTTCTGAGAGATTTTAAATCTCAGATCTGCTCAACTCAACCTGTAAAACAGGTCTCAGTGGGTCACGCGCCTCAACCCTGCATTACAATAGGCAGGAACACTCTGCTGATTGCGCGAAGTGCAAAACAGCGTGAGTTAGTAAACCCTCAGCTAAAAATCATTTAAATAGCGCATTTAAAATCAGAATAACTCAGTGTGCATCCAGACCCGGTGAGGACACTATCTATACTGACTCAGCAATCATTGTGGGCTTTCCTGGAGCGTCAGCTGCAGCGTCAGCCAGACGAAGACTGACAAAGACATTGGAGTCCTGTTGAAGTCACGAGGGAGGCAAAGAGGAGGCAAATCCTACTTTGNTCAGAAACAATGCCTGACGTGTTGTGGACGTAATATGGTCTTTGTTTACACATGCTCTCTCCAGTACAGGTTAGCTCTGAGTGTTAGCGATGCTTGCTAATGTAAACAAAGACCATATTACGTCCACAACACGTCAGGCATTGTTTCTGATAGCAACTTTCTGATAGGGCCGTGGGTCCACATTTCTGATATTACCTCATATCGGACGCAAATCTGGATCAGCTCCGTTGTACCCTCATTTTTGGGGATTTTGGGTACAGAGGAAAAGAGAGAGGGTTTTGTTTTCTTACTCTTTGTGAGTTCCCTGGCACACATATTTATGTATAAAGGACATTAAAAAGTGCACTTAGCATGATATGAGACCTTTTAAAGCAGACATCTGCACAGTTTCCTTGCTGCTGCATGTTGGTCAGGTGAACATAAATCATTCTGGATAATGAATATCTGTTTAGGATTGGAATATAATGCAGTGTTGTGGCTCTATTAGGATACTGTGATTCTTTACCTTCTCGTTTGAATACGCTGTGTAACAGCACAATGTTATGTTCTGACTAGATATCAATTTTTAAAATATGCTGTTGTGTTTGAGATAAAACTGTGCACCAAACATACATCCATGCATGGTACCATTGGTGTGCATCAGTTACGGTGTTTGGTGCGTCGGGAATTGCAGCCTCTGCTTTCCCCTGGCAGTTCAGGGGATGGAAAGAGGGGGTTTGGGTAGTTGGTGCTACAATTTGGACTCTATCTCTTGCGCTCTGCTTTTCCAGCAAATTCATTCAGAAGCCGATGTTTCCATGGTAACTCACGAGTTCTCAGGAGCATTACTTCTTTGCTTGCCTCCTTCAGCTTTGTCTGTAATTGCTGTGCACATGCCACCCGTGAGACGTAGCCTCCTCACTGCGTCTATGCGGTGTGTGCCTGTGCGTGTGTGTGTTTGTGTGTTTCTGTCACGGGATGTTATGCCAGAGAAACAGCATCAAGGGTTGTTGAGCAATAAATGTGGGTTTTTGTTCAGGCAGACATCATTCCCATTTGACATTCTGCAATCTTTCAAATCCCTGGTATTTGGCTTTTATTCGTTTCATCATTTAAAACGGGACCGGGGTGTTTCTGCAGGGAAAATGCAACAATACACGTTGTTTGTGTTCCCCTATTTATTTGAATTCAGTGAGTTTCATTATTTATCTGTTGATTTGTTTACTCAGATAATTGTTTTTCGCCTCATGTTCCCCATTTGCTTTATTTGATAGCTGACAGTCAGGGTAGAGAGGAAGGGAACGTTGCGAGAGTGAGACAAAAATGACAACAAAGGGCCCACGCTAGTTTTAAACCCAGGACGTCACCCTCATATGTGATTTGCATTTTCACCAAACGAGCCACAAATGCAACCCCGGTTTTGTGTGCTGCTGAGAAGCCGCTGCTACAACTGCAATAGATCTAAATTCTCACCTTTCTGTTTGTCTGGTTACTTGTAAAATATACTCTTTTGCCTTTTACTAAATGCGTAGTACTTTGTCCTGAGAGGCATTCCAGATTTCTGCAGAGATGTTTGTTTGCCAGGGAAAAATGGTTGGTGGGAATGATCGCTCCGCCTTCCCACGCAGGCACACATACTCCCCCATTAAACACCTGCCTGCATAGAAATGAAAACCAGCCCTACAAAATGAACTCTGTTTTTTACAGAATGTAATGAGCCGCAAAATCAAAGGGATTTGTAGGGACAACCTCCCCTCTGCTGCTACGAGGAAATAAAGTGGTGTTTGTGTGTGCATAACAATACTTTCAGAGATGGTTCCATGGTTCAGCTAAACATATGTTTCAGATTGTCTTTGCAGAGAGTAAATAAAGACATAAAATTGACAAATATAATATGTTCTACTTTCAAGTGGACCATTATATGTGTAATATGTAATGATAATTAACGTATGGTTGTGTCTTAAGTCAGTTAATTTTACAGAGGTGACACAAAATAAAATACAAAAATTACAAATTGAATGTCTGCTTAAAGAAAACTTGCTTTCTCTTACATCATTTGACCAAAATGTAAGAAGATATTCAGGTTCAAGCTGAATTAGTCTTGTTAAACATTGAGCACTAGTCTGAACTCATGGCAAATGTTGGCCTGATCAATCAAGAGAAAAGTACTTCTTATGCCAAAGCCACACAGTATGTCATACACTTTATTTTATATATATATATTAGGGCCGGGACTTTAACGCGTTAATTAAGATTAATTAATTACACAAAAATTAACGCGTTAAAAAAATTAACGCATTTTAATCGCACTTATTTTTGCACCGCGGAACGTTTCTCACTGGATGAGTTTCAGGGGTACCGATTATACTGGAGCACCAACTAACGTTCATTACTTCAGACAACAACAAACCACAGTGAACAATAGTCAAACGTGAACGAAGAAGCTGATGAGACCGCTTTGGTTGGCCCCGTGGATGGGACATTTTGTTTTAAAAACGGAGACTGCCAAGGCACAC
>NW_011362912.1:254959-291342 GCF_000735185.1 Notothenia coriiceps | reverse complement strand
TGCGGGAAGTTGGAAAGTTGCGAAAAAGAATAGATTTTTTTTTAAATATTGGGCTGTCTTATTTATTCTCTCTCACACAAAACCTGCCACTAACGTTAAACCCCTTTCCTATTCAATTAAACACATTCAATGTTTATTTATTGTAAAAGCAATGGGGCTATTTTAATCACACACACACACACACACACACACCTCCGCCTCATTCTGTTTTCATTTACTCGTTCGTTATCTGACCAGCTTCAATCTTGTAGGCTACTCACTTCGTTTCTTGTAGCCCTCGAAAGGGTTTTGGAGGTTGATGCCCTCGGTGAACGTAAGTTGTTTGGCTTTCTTGTCCGCAGCAGCAGAAAGCAGCGAATGTTTGAATGAATCAAAGTGGGTCGTCACCGTCGATTTTCTCTTATGCTCCAACACACAGTTGCACGGGGTGCAGAATAGTTTCCCCCCACTTTTTACCTGGTCTTTAGTAGAAATGTTCGTCGGTAAATGAGATGGATTAGATGTTTTCATCTTGGTGTTTTCTCTATCGTGTGAGCTCCACACGTTCACTCTATACAGTGTTGTTTACATTCTGTGATGCGCGGGCTGATGACGTCACGTCAAGAAGAGTTAAAAAATGTTTTTCTCAACTTTGTGTGGAAAAATGCGGGGATTATGCGGCCTTTTGATAAATATGCGGCCTTTTAAAAATCTGCGCCATTTTGCTGATTATGCGGTAAATTCTGCGATCGCAGAATCGCGTTTTTCTGGAGGGTCTAACAGTTATCCATTGAAAGAAGTACGGCAGCCCCGTGGGTCCCCGGGGGCCTCATCGTTTTTTCTCTCTAAAATCCCGTCCCTTCGATAGCTCAGTTGGTAGAGCGGAGGACTGTAGAGGAGCAAAGCTGACATCCTTAGGTCGCTGGTTCAACTCCGGCTCGAAGGAGGACACTTTTGAGGTCATGGGGAAATCATGCTTACTCAATCATGTTAGCGAAAACAAAACATAACCATCATAGTGTCATTCAGTCTTTACAACATCATTATAATAGTGCATTTGAATCAAGTGGATAATTTATGTGGAAATAATGCTGACATGCAAGACTTTCCACCACTAGCAGTCAACCTAATCAACTTCTTCATAGTCGTATTCATTGGAAAATTAGTGGATAAATAGTGGAGAATGTTGAACTGGGATGTAAAATAGCTTTAAGTGTAAAAATGAGATTCATAAATCCAGCAGATTTAACTTGTTTTTTACCAAAATTAAACCAAACTGTTACAGTCATCAAGGGCTGCCGCTGTGGATTGGAACAAATCAATATGAAGTCAGTATTGAGAACCAGCAGCCGATAGTGTTATTGAAAGAACAAGTGCGGCACTGCAGCGATCCCTGTGGGTCCCCAGCGGCCTCTTTGTTTTTTCTCTCAACAATGCTGTCCCTTCGATAGCTCAGTTGGTAGAGCGGAGGACTGTAGAGGAGCCAAAGCTGACATCCTTAGGTCGCTGGTTCAACTCCGGCTCGAAGGAGGACACTTTTGAGGTCATGGGGAAATCATGCTTACTCAATTATTATTTTTTTTAATTGTTTTATACCAATAATTAAACCAAACTGTTACAGTCATCAAGGGCTGGCGCTGTGGATTGGAAACAATCAATATGAAATCAGTTTTGAGAACCAGCAGCTAATAGGATTATTTAAATAACTATAGAGGTACTACAACGTGGCCCTGTGGGTCGCCAGGGGCCTCATAGTTTTTCTCTCTGATCAATACCGTCCCTTCGATAGCTCAGTTGGTAGAGCGGAGGACTGTAGAGGAGCAAAGCTGACATCCTTAGGTCGCTGGTTCAACTCCGGCTCGAAGGAAGGTGTTTTGTGGTTGCATAGATGTTATTCGTCAAGTGGGGAAATAGAGATAAGCATTTCCATCACTGGTCAAGCTTCACAACATTATAATAGTAGTCCAATTCAATGGAGGGGAGAAGTTACTGCACATTTGCGTTTGTTCCTGTTTTTCCATTTCAGTTATTTGTGTATTAAGGGCACATAAAGACAGGGCAATGTCCAATCTGTATTCTTCTATACTCAATGCTTTGAACCCCTTCGATAGCTCAGTTGGTAGAGCGGAGGACTGTAGAGGAGCAAAGCTGACATCCTTAGGTCGCTGGTTCAACTCCGGCTCGAAGGAGCAGAGTTTTGAGGTTATAGGGAAATCTAAAAAATAACAAGGTCAAATAAAGCAAATAATTACCATGGTAGTATCAGTTAGGCTTCACTACATCATTACAAAAGTACATTCAAATCAAGTGGATCATCATGTGCACATGTAAAAACAAATCTTTGACTGTGTATATATATATCTATATATATATGCATATTTGCACACATATTTTTAAATTTGATAAACATTTGTTTTTATATTTGGGATTGTGGGAAACAGTATTTCAATCTCTCTGTCTGTACACACAAACTGCAGATTGACAATAACGTTGACTTTGACTTTTTTGACTTTAAAGTTGTTGTTACTGCACTGTTGTCTCATCCTGTTTTCCCTTTAGTCATTTGTTTACGAATGTGCAAAACCCATCTCCTATAAATCTGAGTCATGATAGAGTGGTCGATAGCAGAGCTTCTTCTTCATCTTCTGTCATCTTCTGTCTGTGTAATCATTTTTGTCATTATTGGATTAACGCATGTACTTAACTCAGTATTCAGAAAAGCAGCTGACCGGGTTATTGAAAGAACAATAAAGTACTACAACATGGCCTCGTGAGCCCCTGGGGGCCATGTGAGTTTTTGGCATTACTTTCGTTCAATATTCTTATATCATAACCCCTTCGATAGCTCAGTTGGTAGAGCGGAGGACTGTAGGGGCGTAACGCTGAAATCCTTAGGTCGCTGGTTCAATTCCGGCTCGAAGGAGGAGAGTTTTGAGGTGAAGTGGAAATCATCCTAAAACACTTGCGTCAATCAGACTTCACAATGTTGTTATAATAGTGTATTTAATTGAGTAAGATTAGAGTTCTTAAGAAGTGTTTTTTGAGACTAAGATGTTGAGGTTTCAGATATTTTCTGTTAGTGATTGCAATACTTTTTTAAATGTATAGAACCTCAACTTCCCATGGACTCATTTGAGTCTTAGCAACTTTATCTTCTTGATCTATTGCTTCAATTAGTGTTTGAATGCTTGTTGTAAAAACACTTTAAGTGGTTGCAAATAGTGCACAAATCGATATAAATGTAGTCTATTTAAAGGTGGGGTAGGTAATTTTGGAGAAACCAGCTCGAGTGCACTAGAATTTCAAAATACACAACCGGAAATAATCTTCCTGACAGAGCCCCTCCTCCAACACACACGAACGCGCACATGACCAATGAGGGCACGAGATAAGTTTGTGCACAGATGGAAGGCTGACAGGCAGGTAGGCCATCCAGTTACTTTAGCCGGGCCGGCTCAGATGATTGGTCGTGCTTTTTACAATGCCACGTCTACCACTGATGACTTTTTTTATGGATTTTTTGTCAAAGCACTTCAGATATTCATTGCTATCGGATGTTAAGAGCATTCCATGGAATATAACAAAAAGTGTATCTTGAGCCGGTTTCTCAAACTTACCTACCCCACCTTTAATTAATTGTCTACATCATTTTTAAATATGATAAAACCAAAGTGTCACAGTAAGGGCTGCAGCTGTGGATTTGAAAAGAAAGTCGATATGAAATCAGTATTCAGAAACAGCAGCTGATAGGGTTATTGAAAGAACTAGTGAGGTACTACAACATGGCCTTGTGGGTCCTCGGGGGCTTCATCTGAGTTTTTTGGCCCTGGTCTCGTCCAATCAGACGCGTGCCTGACTTTGTTGACTGATGTCTCTGTGCATGGCGTGAAGATCGCCCGGGGCTATGTTGACCGCTAGTCAGGCAGGAGTCAATATGGCTCCAGGCTAAAGCATCTGGGCAGCTACAGCTCAGGAGCCAGGCCTACATTTTGCATTTTACATGTGAGGAATTAAGCTGATGCTCTTTTCCAAGCCACTTAATAATGAGTGACACAGAACTTAAATCCCCGGATCATTCACTGGACATGCAGTAAAAAGTCCAGGGCCATAAATGATTGTGGTTGACAGAAAAGTGGCACAACAGGAAACTGGAGCTGAAAGATTTGCGTGAAGCTGACGTTAATTTTGTGTGACTGGTCTTGGCTTCACTGACTTGACAAACTCAACAAGGGAATCATTGTCCTGACAGTGCGTGGAATTGTTCATTTGGCTTATACGATGATTGACAAAGTGTTTTTTCATATTGTTGTTTAACAGCAAGCACCTGTTGGCGAGCAGCAGGAAGAGGATATGTCTCTGCTGGGAGTTTGTGCTATAAAAGTGTTTGTGCAGCAGGATGAAGCTCACATTGAATTCTCATCTCATCGGTGACCCATTTTGGTGAATAAGTGAGGAAACTTCTCAGTCCATCGTAAACATATCCCAAACCTGCTGACAAGCTTGTAAAATCGCAAATTAATTGCATGTGTCACCATCACAGTCGTGACTGAACTGAGCAACAAATGTCTCTTGATCATTTGCAGGTTTAAAGACATTAATATGCGCTAACTTTTGTAAGAATGTTTCTATAGAATTGTAGTTATGACGTATGGGTCTTTTGTTTGCAAACCCAACCAATATTTCACTTCAGTATAACTATAGCTTGCAGTGATTTAAACCTGAAAACATAGGCGGTGGGTGAGGCTCAGGATAAGGAAGGATAATATTTGACCAACTATCATTGTTAACACCACAAAGGACGTCCTCTGGCATACCATCCAACCTCCTCAATAAACTCCAACATATCCAGAACTCTGCTGCCCGCCTCCTCACCCACACCCGCTCCCGAGACCACATCACTCCCGTCCTCCAGAACCTCCGCCGGCTCCCCGTCCGTCAAAGAATCCACTCACAAAGCCCTCAACAATCAGGCCCCCCCCTACCTCACAGACCTGCTGCACCATCACACCCCTTCCCGCTGCCTCCGCTCATCAGAAGCCAACCTCCTATCCATCCCCACCGGTATCAATCACCGGAACTGACGGGATAGAGCCTTCTCCGTCGCTGCCCCCTCCCTCTGGAACTCACTCCCCCAACCCATCAGAGACTGTCCTGACCTCACCACCTTCAAAACACTCACCTCTTCAATCTGGCTTTTAATGTGTGATTGTTTTTGTATTATTTGACTTTAACTATATACATTTATTTGTTGTTCTTTTCTTTTCACTATATCTGTAAAGCGTCTTTGAGCACCTGTAAAAGCGCTAACAAAATAAATCTATTATTATTATTATTATTATTATTATGTCTATAACAGCATTTCATTTGTGTGCAAGAGACTATAACTTACTAGCTTACAGAAATAGATGAAACTTGTCCGAAAAGTTGTTTCTTAACCAGCGCTGTTTGTATCGAGTAACGTTAAATCAAAACACAAAATGCTGAGACAGTTTCTACGAGCCTCCCTCTGCTGCTTTTGACCACTCAAAGCAAAGTTAGCGCGCTGGTAGTGATACGTTCTTATATGTTATTATCATTAATGATAGAGGTTTATTATGAAACCATAGTCTTATATTACTGATATTTGGAATTGAAACCGTACACCCCAGCACGTGCACTCCGCTCTGCATCAGCCAAACAGCTCGCTGCACCCACACTGCGAGGGGGACCCAAGTTCCCATCAGCAAAAACACGTGGGTTTGCTATCCTGGCTCCAAAATGGTGGAATGAGCTCCCCATTGAAATCAGGACAGCAGAAAGCTTACACATCTTCCGGCGCAGACTGAAAACTCCTCTCTTTCGACTCCACTTCGAGAGATAGAATTACTAACAAGGCACTTATATACTAATAAAGGGCTGGCTTATCTATAGCCAGTTGAGTAGCACTTGAAATGTTTGGCTCTATGAAACCTGATGTACTTATATGATTTTGTTNAGGCTATACTTAACAAAGACCAACAGAAAAGTGAAATTTTTGCCATAAAGTGTAGCAATAGCATATTTAGGAATACAGTACATTTCAGAGATTCAGGTACTACCTGAATCTCTGAAATGTACTGTATTCCTAAATATGCTATTGCTACACTTTATGGCAAAAATTTCACTTTTCTGTTGGTCTTTGTTAAGTATAGCCTTGAAAAAAATAAACAATGTTTTGTTGCTTAAGCTTATGTATTCAGTCATTATTCAATGGTATACTAAAATCCATGTGAAAAAAATGGCTTCTCACTGTTCTCAGGTCAAATATTTATATGCGATTAAAAATGCGATTAATTGCGATTAATTAATTACAAAGCCTGTAATTAATTAGATTAATTTTTTTAATCGCGTCCCGGCCCTAATATATATATATATATATTTTGCTCTCGTCATTCAACCTTAGTGACTAGACGAGAGGATTAGTCCCAGATGAGCTTTCAGAATCTGCAGCAGCATTGTAGACTGTTGGCACAATGGAGGTCAATTGTACATGTCTGTAGGAAAAGCCCCTGTGTAAATAGTGAAGCTAGAACTTAATTAAATTGAGTTACTGTGTTGTTCATGGCTCACTGTAACACTGCCCTTGTTTACTGGAACCACTGAATATAATAGAGCCATTGTAAATGCTCTTAGTAACCCCTTTAGCTTTTTGTGAATAATGGGTTATTGCTATCTTAATCACTGCACCTTGTGATCGTTTTTTTTTATAATGTCATTTAAGCTATTTAAAGTAAAATTTGTGTTTTGGGCTTTTTCTTAAAAGAGAGGCTTACGTTCTTCTTAAATGGGCTCTGTCTGCTAATTGTTCAGGATCAACGTAGCCGTGGAAGAGATCTTACCAGCACCATCTAAAGCTGTGTCAGTTGTTAGAACGTGGCTGATATCTGAGTGCTTTTCAGAGAGCTTTTTTTGCTGCGATTCCAATTATGTAAGTGACATTGAAATGAGGATGAAATTAGGTCCAATTGAAGTTTCATATAAGTTTCTCTTTCTCACTCGCCCACTCTCCATCACAATTTCTAGACAGTTATTGTATGATTGTTGGGTACCAAAATGCTGGCTGTCAAAAATGTGCCTTATACAATTATATTGGTGTGACCAGATATTATGCATTTTGGAATAGGGTCATGTTCACTGTGACTGTAATCCTTGACATGGTGTTTTTAAGGGCTTTTTCACAAAGGACATTTTTACCGGTCACAATTGAGATCACATGATTGCTACATGTAACGACTGTGTAAGACCATGTCTTATTACATACACAGCTTAATTCACAACTGTACATATATTTATCAGACTCTTTATCAGAACTTTTTCAGCATCACAGTTTGATATCTGTATGAGCTTCAATAATCCCATATTTGTCAAGCTGTAGTGTTATCCCTCATTATATATGCTACTACAACTTGAGGTAAGAAGTAAAATGTCACATTAGGATAATAGGATTCATGTTTACAATCTCTAAAGTGGCTCTTTTTAATACCTGAAGTTGTCTTTTGATGTCTTTCTCGTGACTTAACTTAAAAATGTCTCATCCTAACATTCACTAAATTAAGATATATATTTATGAAAGAGTCACAGCCTCCCATTTTGCCCTCAATTACTAACAAAGCCGAGGTTGAGAGAGCCTGCATGCAGACACTTCCCCTCCCTACTGTTGAAGCAATTATACTCAGCTTGTTTAGTGTCAGAGCATTTCTAACCCGGCAGCTTATCAGCAAATTGAGGATTTCTCATTTTCTCCGTTGCCTGTCTCCCCCTTTACAGGGACCTCAGCTAAGCACACAAAACGCTAATGATGGGTTCATAACAGAAAAACTGAGGGAAAAGAGCTCGTCTGTAGATCAGTCATGTTTTCTCAATTTCCCTACTGATTAAAAAGGTTTCAACATTCTATATAGGTAAACTATGCATTGATAAGAGTCTTGATGTGATTTTTGGTTTCTTGTTTAACCCTCGTACCTCAAATGTTCGACTTTATTCCTCCAGACTCACAGCACAGATTCTTATTTTGCTTGTTTGATATCTGCTGGTGCAATAACTAGCCGTTCTAAGGAGGAAAACACTGTATTGCGTTTCAAAAAAAGAAGTATGTAAGATGTTTCCATTTGCAAATTGATATTTTATGTAATTCCTAATTAATCTGGTGCCTCAGTTGGTGAATTGTCATGGGTTTGGAGCAGGGCCAGTGTTCAACAGTACAGACAGTGTGAGCTCGTGTGGTCTTAAACTCGGGTACTTCTGCTCCTCTTGTGTTGCACCGTGTTCTCCTTCTGTTCATGCCGAGTCCCATTGTGCTCCAAGGTTGATATTCCTCTCCGCTGTGTGTGTGTTTCAGTGTGTACACATGTCCATATTGGTGTGTGTCTGTGTACATTTGTGTTGCTTGTATTCTCCCCCCCTTACCCTAAACCCAAAACTGCAGTAATCCCTTGGGCCTAAAAAAGGAAATCCCCACACTGTGTCCCGGCCTCCTCTTCCTGGGAGAACGCTAGCTTTGCGCTACTCTTACAGTCTGCCTCTGTAGGACCTCTCCTCGATTTGCAATGGCTTAAAACATGCAGCATGGTCTTGTTAGTAAGAAAGTAAAGCTTGAGTAGGGCATTTCTGGACTGATTGACATCTTAAATGTTTGGGATTTTGGTTAATTAATTTGTTTCATCGGTTCAGACTCCCAAAGTACCACGTTTAGACTCAACTTTCCCTGAAAAACACAGTTTGCACACGTTTCTCAACTTCCCATTCCACCTCCCACTGTGTAAGCGGCCCTGAGCGTGCAGGCTGTTGTGCAGTAAAACTTCTCTGCCAACACATTGTACTCATGTAAGCATAATTCCAGTTATTGGCACGCAGGCAAGCTGTTAATTAATCTGTGAGTCAGGCCTGATCCTAACAGTTAATGATGATTGGCAGGCAGGAACCCAGCACGATTAACCTCATCTTCCACATCTCCATGTTTTGGCACACAAGAATACTTTTCATACTTATGGCAGAAGGAGAAACATTTTTGAGTTAAACAAGATTGGCTACTAATTTTCTTTATGGACATTACAAATAAAAAACCTTATCACAGTTTAAAAAACATTTAGGAATTTGTTTGTTGAGTCTTTGAGTTAAGACTTCTGAGTTCAATCAAATCTTAGTGGCTGTATGGGAAATATAAAGCTAGGTAGCTTAGCATGGCACATAGATGAGAACAAGGGCTAAAGGCTAACTTTGAGCATACAGCTTTAGTTTGGCTCTGTGATAATGTAGCTAAATCTGTTTACTAGCACCTCCAAAGCTCACTCTTTTGTTTAATCTGTGCCAACACCGAGGTATAAAAACATCATGTTGGGGTTTACTGTGCCAGACAAATTCTTGGACGGGTGCAATAACTTTCTGCATTCTCTATTGGTTGCCTGGCAAACTAACAACGACATTAAGACGAGAATTGCATTGTTGTTCAAAGGCAAACAGCCATCAAACTATTCCTTATGTAAAGCTGGCAATCAAATGTTGTTGGGTAACGTGTTGTTTTTTTAATCCTTACCCTATATACCCTAACCGTAAAACCTATTTAAAACTGAAAAGTAAACCTTTAAGACACATGAGGCTTTTACAAAAGAAGCTTAACAAGGCTGTTGTTATCTTTACTCACCTCAAATCTTTACTCACTCATACTCAGGATGTAGGAATCTCATGCCTGTAGTTTTCATAAACATTTGACTGTGTTAAGTGAGCAGAAACAATATTCCTGAATATAATGTAGTGCCATGTTCTGTCCCTTCAAACAGCGGCTCCAGTCCAGATATCCTGAATATTCATAATTTAACATAAGAATGAATGACTGATTTCTGACTATAACTTTTAAAAGACTGATTAAAAGATTGTTTGACTAGAAAAGTCACTAGAGCTGTAAGGCTGCTGTAATTAGATTATTTTCTGTGTAGATTTACAGGGAGGCAATAGCAGTTAATATCCTTTATAATCCTTTGCTCCAAAACCACAGTCAGGAAGTTGTTGTGTGGAATTGCCTTTATAGTATGTAAAGCCATTTCTTTTTATATATACAGAATGTACAAGGATAGTTAAATCATTTGTGTAATTTAAATAATTTGCTAAAATAAGAAAATGCCTCTAATCATGACTTTATTCCTATAATCAGCATTTGGCTTTCTGTAAAAAGTCCAAATGCATGACAGTGTTTGCCTGTAGTGGCTTGTGTAGGCTCAGCAGACTGCACAAAGGCTTGTATTGCTTAACTGGACAGATTGTGAATCTCTCAATGCATTGAGCTGGTAAATAGTTTCTATTCATATCCATCTTTTTACCAAACACTGTTCTGAACGGCTGCTTTCTGCTGGGAATGATTTTTACACTGTTGAACCCTGTTTCCAAGGTTAAACTCTTCCGAACTGTCGCGAATGCAGCTAATGTATAAGAAGTGAACACTTTTAATCAAAGAATGTGACTTTCATGAAATGCACATTAAATATGTACAGAAATCTGATCTTTGAAGAAAAGAAAGTGTCTGTAACCATTAACCTCTGATTGACTAATAAGACAGGAGTGTGAAAATCAAGGTGATGATAGCAGGCAGATTTCTCACTCCTTTCCTTCTCCCCCTTTCTTTCTCCAGCTACCCAGAGAACGGGGTGGTGGAGATACGGCCGGTGGATGTGCGACCCCGTGCCAGGACTCTGCTGCGGTGGGACCAGCTGCAGGTGGGCATGCGGGTGATGGTCAACTACAACATGGAGACGCCAGAGGAGAGGGGCTTCTGGTTTGATGCCGAGGTTCAGGCCCTTAACCAACCCTCCCGCACCAACAAAGAGCTCCGAGTCAAGATCCTCCTGGGGTGAGGATCTTCCTTCCTAGGTGGGAGGTTATGGGGATAGTCGTTTATCTTTATTAGAATATCTGCTTGGTCCACAATCTTTTTTTGCTCCTCAAGATGATCCTTTAATCTGTACTCAGTCAAAAGTCTTCATCTTCCCTTCTGGTTTTATTTCCTTGTGCTTTCTCTCCCATCCTTTTATTTGTTTTGCCCTGCCTTCAGGGGTTCTGGAGATATAATCGTGGATTGTAAAGTTCATTTTCTGGAT
This sequence comes from Notothenia coriiceps, assembly GCF_000735185.1. Taxonomy (NCBI): domain Eukaryota; kingdom Metazoa; phylum Chordata; class Actinopteri; order Perciformes; family Nototheniidae; genus Notothenia; species Notothenia coriiceps. Next base: position 280,258 of record NW_011362912.1, on the reverse strand, counting down.
GAAATCTACCAGTTGGAGAGACCAGGAGCTCCTGCACTCTCAGCTTCAGACGGACAATTTAAACGTATGCAACAGACTGCACACACATATACAAACACACTGTGAAAAAGGTGACAAAACATGCCCGCGACCATAGCAAAAGAACATCTTCAAACACGTGTGCATGTGTATGAATGTTTCCTCCTCCAGGGAAGAGTGGGCCAGAGTGTAAGCACTGCAAGGCTGACCCTGAGGCAGAGTGTCGCTTCTGCTCCTGCTGTGTGTGCGGCGGGAAGCAGGATGCTCACATGCAGCTGCTGTGTGACGAGTGCAACATGGCGTTCCACATCTACTGCCTCAACCCGCCGCTGGGCACCATCCCAGATGACGAGGACTGGTGAGAGAGAGCGTAGCGCCACAATTAGCCACAACATCCACCACTTCAATCAATTTAACAATGCTGATTAATGGTGTTCAGTACACGCTGAAGTGCATTTAGGCAGTAATTAAGGGGTGATTGAGGTTTAAATCAATTTAAAATAATGACATAATGCAGGTGTGAGTTTGTTTAATGCAGTGTAGATGAGGGTGAGAATATTCTTTTTATATTTTGACAGTTATGGAGAGAAGGATCCTCGTCCTCATACTTAATGCCTCGTGTATTACTGAATGGAACTCAAACAACAAAAAGTTAAAGATGAAATCGACCAACAGCATTACTCAACCACCTCTGTCTCCAACCTTCTGATATTCACTGAATACAAAAATGTAGTTGTTGCAACATCTCTCTTTAGGGCGTTGAAAGATGTCAGTCTTTGCCTTCTGGTTAATTTTGGGCTTTGTTGCTGCTGTTATCAAACTCTTTTACTCACACACACGACTGCCTCTCATTCTGCCAGGTACTGTCCCACCTGTAAGAACGACACCAGTGAGGTTGTTAAGGCAGGCGAGAAGCTCAAAGCCAGCAAGAAAAAAGCCAAAATGCCTTCGGCGACAACTGAGAGTCAAAGGGACTGGGGAAAGGTAAGACCCGAGAGGGGACAAACACACACACACACACACACACACACACACACACACACACACACACACACACACACACACACACACACACACACACACACACACACACACACACACACACACACACACACACACACACACACACACACAATGAACTGACAGCGGCTGTATAAAAACCGTAAGTCTAAGGGAGGGTCTGTGATTTCTAGAACAGAAAATAATATGCGGCTCCCTTATTGGGCATATATAGGCAAAAGTATGCTAATGCTCCACAGAGATAGAAGACAGATTTTCCACCATCAGATTTACCCTGCTAACAATTTTCAATGTATTACATAACCACCAGATTGCTGATAATAATCATATGACATAACTACAAAGCTACATTTGCATATGAAACTGGCACTCTCAAATGTATTCAGTGGTACAGCATTTTTTAGTACTGAATGGCTATTTGAGTATGCAACACTTGGGGTGAGCCACTCTTTAATTAGCATTCATTCAGTGCATTATTCCTGCATCAAACACATGTTATCCCTTTCATTTCCTGCATACAGGTTTGTTGTTCAGTGTATGTGTTTAATACCTTGTGTAGCAAAGTAATGAAGCAAGTAATCTTCTCTGTGCTTCGTGTTGTGTTGTTCTCAATCTGAGATAAATATCTTGTTTAATGTGAAGAGTTTTCAATATTGCCTTAGCACCAAACATTCATTTTCTCTAGAATCAAACAATAAGATCAGAGGTTTTTGATCCAGTCAACAATACCTGTTATCTACTTACTCTTTAAATAAAATACATGATTTTGATAATGTCGGTTGACTCATATCACTAATCAAGCTAAAATCACATTTATATTTTTTACATGGCAACACTTAAATCATCCCATGCTGGCTGCTGGGGCAGAAAATGAAACCGAGGGGGACAGATGACATGTATTTAAAATAGTTTTTTTTTTAAAGCATACTGTTTAATTTTTTTCCCCTCACAATCTCCTTGGAGTCTTCTCATGGCAACACTTTGAGATATTGTGTGGCTCCTTCCTATCCTGGCCTGGCTGTCTCCCTGGTGTAATGTGAACAATGCCATTAAGCATGACTTTCCTGGAACTGCCAACGGAAAATAACTAGTTTCTTTACCCGAATGCTCTCTTTCTCTGTGGACTAATTGAAAACAGACTGGTTTGTGTGTTTGGTCACATTAAAGTTCTGTGAGTCACACAGCATTTATTCATGCTTTTCTTATTATTGCAATGTTATAACCCTTGAAACAAAATACTTTTCTTAGTCTTCTTACTTTTAAAATCCAGTTTGCCTCTTAAATGTGAATCTGATGATTTCTGGTAAAAACCCATCAGCAGTTATGCTCAAACAGTATTTAAGTGTGATGTGGAGACATTTAATGGTATTTCTTTGCATGCAGTTAACATTCTTTTTTGTTTTTCTTGATGTAATTCCAGGGTATGGCCTGTGTGGGGCGTACTAAGGAGTGCACAATTGTTCCTTCAAACCATTATGGACCCATACCTGGTGTTCCTGTTGGAACCACCTGGAAATTCAGAGTTCAGGTTAGCCATGTTTTACAGTGCATCATAAATGAAGTGGGTTTACTTTGAGAATTGATTAAAAACTGAAAGAAAATTGAAGAGTCAACCATGTCTCATCTTATTTACTTATTGGTCAATAATATGGCATTAAGGATTGTTGTAATGCTTTATTTTTGGTAATATACTATCTGTTATTTCACTGCTTATACAGTATCATGAATGGCTCTCCTCTGCTCTTTCGTGCATTTCTCTTTCTCTCTGTCCAGGTGAGTGAGGCAGGTGTTCACAGGCCGCATGTTGGTGGTATCCATGGGCGCAGTAACGATGGTTCCTATTCGCTTGTGTTGGCTGGGGGCTTTGAGGATGAAGTGGTGGGTTTAACCAACATTTTTTTTTAATATCTATTATGTTGTTGTTTGCATTGTTGTTTTTTAGTTTACTGAGTCATGTATGCATTAGGTGATTTTCTGATCACCTCATTATGTCTTCTATATCTTGTCTGTAGGATCGGGGGGATGAGTTCACCTACACCGGCAGCGGGGGTCGTGACCTCTCAGGCAACAAACGGATTGGAGAGCACTCTTTTGACCAGACCCTGACCCACATGAACAGGTACAACACTTAAAGAGGACTACAAAGAAAGATTTTTTTTTTTAAAGACTACTAAAGATAGATAAGCTTTAGTGATGAACTTGATCAAATCAATCATTAACTGATCATTTATTACCATCCCTAATCCCTAGTCAGACTTGAAAATCATTGTGTTTTGAGTATAACTCTTTGATGGTGACTCCTGCAGGGCGTTGGCTGCAAACTGTGATGCACCGCTGAACGACAAAGACGGGGCAGAGTCCAGGAACTGGCGGGCCGGAAAGCCGGTGAGAGTGGTGCGCAGTTCTAAAGGTCGACGCATCAGCAAATACGCTCCTGAGGAGGGAAACCGCTACGATGGTATTTACAAGGTACAGGCTCACATGTAGTTGTTCTTCTGAGAGGTCTGCTAGCCTCAAATAGAGCCGCGTCACATACAAATAGTTCCTTACAAATATGGGCTGTGGCCAATGTCATAGTAACAGGTAGGAAATATAGGGAAGCATGGCAGTATTTAATGTTACACTGGTTTATATACGAATTTTAGGTGGTAAAATACTGGCCAGAGATTGGAAAGTGTGGTTACCTGGTATGGCGGTACCTGCTGAGACGGGACGATCTGGAACCAGCACCGTGGACACCTGAAGGACTGGAGAGGATCACAAAACTGGACCTTGCTGTTCAGGTGAGACTGCAAGTGCATCTGTATGTGAACTTCAGATATCCACCTATACATATCTTTGCTTTAAATGTCTCATTAAAATACTGTACATTTTGCATCTAGTATGTTTATCAAGTGTTTACTAAGTCATTGTCTGCAGTACCCGCCCGGCTACTTGTCTGCCATGGCTAACAAAACAAAGAAAGAGGCCTGTGCCAGACCCGGTCGCGGCGGCCGGGGCGGCCGGGGCAAGCACTATCCCGGGAGGGGGAGACCACGGAGACGTAAGATCAAGGAGAAAGAAGAGAATGTCGACGACGATGAGGAGTACGGAAAGCCAATTGCCAGCACGGATGAAGAGGAGCCACAGAGTAATGGAGAGAAGAAGACAACCAGAGAAATTGGTGGGTGATTTTACAAAATAATCTCAAAGCAGGTCAGACAAGGTGTTGTGAGAAGAGGACAGCTGAGAACAGCGTGAGCAGTAACACTTATTTTAAGAGAATCTTAATATCTTTACCACAAGATAGCACTATTGTAGACTTCATTTTGAATACTTTTTTTTTATTCTCCAAGAATATCTGTATTTTTCAATGTTGTTTGTCGATTTATACCAGAATCATCACCAGCGGCAGAGCCTCTCTCTAAGAGGGTGAAGATGGAGGAAATGTTCCAGCTGTCTGAGCAGCAGAAGCAGTTAATCCGGGAGGACACAGCCAACAAGAAGAACTGGGATGAAGCCATGGAACACCTTACAGAGGGACCGGTAGGAATCCCAGTACACTCTGACCATGGAAATGGAATGATTCCCCTTAGTCTACAGATCTTAAATTCCAAATCAAATTAAGATAACCATTTCTGTCATTGTTTATAACTTTGTATTGTTTAAGGGAAGCAATATCAGGGCAGATGGAGGGAGATAATCAACTTGGTCTGTAGTTACGTTGTACCGGCAGAAAGTGTGTTGTTAGCAGTCATTCTGAAGAGTCAGAACCATATCAGCATCTCACCAGAACAAAGTGACATCGCAGATTCGTGGCTCTGCAGCTGTTCCGCTAATTCGCTATCTTTCTACTGTTATATATTTCCTTCTGTGTGTATTTCCTTCCTTTTTACCCCTTCCTCATTCACTATTCTTCTGTCTTTGCAAATGTATAGAATTTCCTGAAGAAGATGGAGCAGATCTTCATGTGTGTGTGCTGCCAGGAGCTGGCTTTCCAACCCATCACCACTGTCTGCACACACAGTGTTTGCAAGGTGGGTGCAGACTGGATGCATTTGTAACCACCACATCTCTAAACCCCCGTCCTTAAATGTATATGTGAATTGTTGCTGCCCTCTTCTCTCCTCAGACTTGTCTACAGCGGTCGTTCAGAGCGGAGGTGTACACCTGCCCCTCCTGCCGTCAAGACTTGGGCACAGACTACGTGATGACCCAAAACTCGACGCTTCAGGTGCTGCTCGACCAGTTCTTTCCCGGCTACAGCAAGGGCCGATGAGGACAACATCAACTTTATAAGTAGAATACGTACATACGCGCACATAAGCATCCATTCTGTGCACCTGTGTACAAATACCTAGAGCTCCACTTTAAATGCATTACGCACACATACTGTACTTTCCCACAGGCAAATGTATATTGCATATACAGCCATTTAATGTACCCAATCATTCATACACAAACAACCTCACTAGGGCCTGACCTCATCTGTTAAACCTGGACTGTCTCCATTAACATCACCAGCCTGAAATTCAAAAGGACATTTTATAAGCTCCCTACTCTAGCACCATACACGCACAAAAGGAGCCTAAATTCAAACCCACTAGCAACCTCAAGATATAGTTCCCTTGTTTCCCCCTCCACTGTGTTCACTCATGTTGACATACAGGACAATGTTTGAGTGAAAATTTCTCACCGGTAATATTATGTGATCGTTCCTTCTTCTCCTGCCAACCTGTATGCAATTGTGTACCATGTTAGCAAAACACTGAGCTGCTTCAAATATTTGGAGTATTTTAGGCAGCTGGCAAATAAAGTTGCTAGTTAGATGCAGAGATAAAGGCACAGCAGGAAATAACACCCACTGCCCTACATTCAGAATCAGCAAGAAGGTTACATGACCAGTTGGCAAGGTGAAATTAACTAGTATTTCTATATAAAATAGAAGCACGCAATGTTTAATGCCTTTTCAAGCATTTCATCCATGACATGACTTATTTTGTAGGTTAACCGGGAGCATGTGTTAGCAATCCGTTAACTGCTCCTATCACTTGGAAGAATGCCATTATAAAATGTCTTGCCAGAGCATTTTCAGACAACAGAAATGTGGCAGCAGTGTCCGGTTTGTTTGGAGCGTCCGGAGATTTCTGGGTTAAAAAAAGAGCAACCTCGTAACACTGATCAACAGGCACAACTCTTTCAGATTTAATAAGGAGAAATAAAAGGCATTAAGTTCATAAACATACCAAAGACATCAGGTGCTAGAGCAGTTCAGAGGCAAATATCTGCAGAACCGGACAAAAAGTCATTTCTAATGAGGAATCACACCTGAAAAGAAAACTTATCTCAAACATGACCTTACCAATTCATCCTCTAGAAAGGCACTGTGTTCCATTTCCAAGCAGCTTAAAATAAATGTGCAACCCAGACAAACATGTTACTACATCTCTCTCATAAGAGCTGTTGAAACCTCTACACTATTGAAATGATGCATTAAACATTTATATTAAGACATTTATATAATGTACTCTCATTCATAGCTGCACTTTTTCAGACTGAACTGTCCTTCTACATTACGTGATATAGTGGAAATCAAAGACTAGCAGGCTTTGCACCTGAAGAGCTTAAAAGTGTGAGTTGCATTGCAGTTGTTATTTTGAACGACGCCTCGAAGGGCACACTGGTTGTCCCCGCTGTTACCAAGCAACCATAATCAACCAGGACTTCACACAAAGACGGTTAGCATATTTTGTGCTCAGCAGATATTCATCTGCTATTGTTCTGTTAGATTGAGTATAATCTCTGGAGCGCTCTGGATATCCAACTCAATCTGCTTCTGCTTAATTTTTTTCAAACGTAGTCTTATTAGGGATTGCACAGCCAGGATGATATGAGTTAATTGTTGTCTCATTACATGCAGAAAATGGATTTCTATTCCCTGACAAAGAGGGATCAATAGATTCACATCATCAGAGTCTCAGAGGCCAACATGTGCAGTCATCCCAGTATACAGAATGTAAGATAGACAGAAATACACTGTGCGACCAGTCTGATATTGTCAATATGATATATTGTTATGTAGTCCAGACACAAGGAAAAGAGTGCCTTTTACACTAAAACTGTTAAGTACTGAAATCTGCATTCAATGCCTGGTCAGTTTGCTAATGTTGCTTACTTATTCCATGCTGATTTAAAATTCTACATTTAGACCATTTTATTTTGGCCAAGTTGTAATATGTGTTATTGTGTTAAGGTAACATTTAACAGTTTAAATGTCATTCTTGTAAAAGTATCAATGGGTTTATGTTCTGTGCTGGGGCTAAGGATCAGTTAATCATGTTCAATAGTGAGAGCTTTTCAACAGCATTACACAGTGTTTTTTTTATAGAAACAATATTGAATGTTACAGTAAGTAGTGTGTTTCAATCCACATTCAACATACAATTGAATAATAATACAATAATTAGAGTCAGAGATTTGAATCAAAAATGGGAAAAGAGTGGAACAACAGAAATGTTTGAGAGTTAGTGATCAGATGTGATTTTTGTACGTAGATACTAAGTACTTAAATACAGAGACCCACTTTTTGCAACAGACAGTTGGTTCCAGATAGATCAAAGTAATATCTTTTCAGGGCATGGTTTATTTATTATTTGATTTATGAGTTTTCTGGTTACATTAGATGGACAGAGGTGAATTTGTTGTACAGGAAACAGTGTGCACTCAAAGTGTAACTCAAAAACAGAACAAATCTTCATGTCTAATTTACCATGATCCAAGACTGAACACGTATATCAGCATTGACATATTTTATTTACCTTCTGCTCCATATTACCACATGATAATATGTAACAACTGGATAGATGGAAGTGTATTCTTATGGAGCCATGAACACATGCTCCATTGTTGAATCTTCACATTTCCATCTGACACACCAATACTTATATTTTGCATACATCATATACATATTCCTATCTTGAGCAGCTGACAGATTAGCATCCTTTCTGTTGCTGATATGGTACTTTAAATGTCTCAGGTTGGCAGGTTTGATAGGAACTAGAACTAAAAACACCCCTGGAGTGCTGAATTTCAGATAATGCACCCAAAATGGTTTGAATACTTAGTCGTTGGTTTTGTGGGGAAACGTAGCCCTCGTTCATTGATATCATCACGCTCACCGGTAACAGCCTTCGAGGCAGAGCCATGTTTAGTGTAGAGCTGAGAGAAATATCATGCTGCTGTACACATCCGTTTCTTACTGCTCTGTCGACGTTCAGATCCCTTTTCATTGGCTGGCTGTTTGTGGTGATGTCCTTGTTTCTGTTCAATCATTCAGGATTTTTTTTCTATTAACAACATGCAAGTACAAATGCTACTATGGTCTTTAAAGCTAACTGTGATGTGCATTACTTCAACTGTGGCTCAATCTTGTTCAAAGATTATTTTCTCCCTGCATTAACTGGCGAGCTCTTAGCCCCGGTTTCTTTCTCTCCTGTGACCTTCTCTTCTCCTCTCTCTCCGTTGTCCTCTGCCCTCCGTGAACCTACAGTACTAACACTTTTTAGACGTCTTGTGGACGCTTGGCTTCAGTGCTGTGTTGTTTTTATTTTGATTGCACTCTATTGAAAAAAAAGTTTAAAAAGTTGCATTTAATTTTCTTAGAATGCTTACTATTATATATGTCTGTACACCATTTTTCTACTGTTTTAGTTGCTTCTCTTCTACTTTAATCATTAGTCATTTTTATGTGGCGACCTCAAACATATGCCAGTCTGAGGAGATTCATTGCTTCATATTGTGATCTGAAATTTTATACATGTCATAGTAATACTTGATATGTACCTATTAAATATTTGGATTCCAGAAAAACGAATTATTCTTCTGTGTTTGTCCTGTATTAAAACATATGATAAATGTGTGTTGTTTTTACAGATATTTTAAACAATCACGTTTCTTTGCATGATTGTAAAAGAAAGTCAATTTGAAAGCATTTTAGCCTGTTAAATGAGCACCACATTTATTTAAGAGAGTAGTCAAAATAACATTTCAAATCAAGCAGATCTACAGAAGACTACACTATGCCATAAGGAATTACATCATAATAGCATGTTCAAATTACCTTTATTTCAATCCTAAGCGATAGCCAATTTCGCTGCTACAGTTCCATGGTCCTGTCCTGGCTTACTGGGATGCTTGAATTTAGTAGAGCCATCGTTAACGGTATTAGCAACACCTGTGCTTTTCCAACAAATCAAAATGGCTACTGTAGAAAAAACAGGCCTTCCTAACCTAATCCAATCAAGAGCACCAGGTGTTGCTTCGTTCTTAATTAAAAGCCCTGCACACCCACACAGGTATTTTGAGTTCCTCTTGATTGCTCAGGTTGAAGATAAGAGCCATTTTGGAAATAACAAAGTCACCAGGCTACTGATCTAATCACAACGATTTAAACAGTTTAAAGATGCAGCAGAGCAATGGAAGGCACGCCATCTATCAAGCATAGTCAGAACACATACAGAAATATTAAATAAGACTTGTCCTTCACCCTGAGCTCTTATTGTAGTTCAGGCCTCCTGGGGAGTTGAGCAGCAGTTCTGTTTGTATAACTGCTCACATTCATACATACTGCAGATGCTGCTTTAAGCCAGCAGTTGAATGGTCCTGAGTCCTGTGGAGCCCCCTGGTGGTGAGCAGACTCAATACATGCTCTGGATGTCTGCCCTACTCTTTTGTAACTGACCCGATTTCCTTCAGTTTCCGCAAAATGACAATCACAGAATACGTCATGTTGGATAATAGTTTCAGTATGAGTATTCATGTGCTTTATAGTTTCCTCTGTTCGTTTGTAATGATGCTTATTAATAACGTATATTGCACAGATGATTGTGTAATACATTACATTGTTTTTTTAAATACATCCATACCATATAAATTAACCCCCAGTAGTTACATTAGTCAGATAATGTATCCAGGCTTTACACAACTGAATTCAAGGCCTGAATATATGTTTTTTTTGTATATAACTAGAATTAACACCTTGTTGATGTTTGCAGTGGCAATTTCTTATGTTACCTTATATGCTAAAAACCAAATGCTTCTAAAAGCATTGTCCAACACTACTGTACCATTTCTTCATATTTGCTGTTTCATCTGTTTACTCTGAGGGTTATTATTCTCAAGCGCTTCAAGGCCACAGAGCTGATTTGGCATACTATGTTGAAACTACTCCTCTTCACACTAAGTTTCAACTTCCATAATTTGATGACTGTTGTACTTTCTATAGCTCAAGGACACAGGTGTCCAAATAGCGAAATGATACCGTATGAAAGTGGATTTCTGAGGCGTTCCGCCTTGCTACACAAAACTTTGTCTGCCCGCCCTATCTTGTATATAAGCTTTGCTATTTTGTGACTATTGCGCACACTCCTGCAGACTACTCTGTACTCTGTGAGACCTGTAGCTTTCGAAGCTTCAAATAAATAACCAACAAGACAACGCTGCTTGCTTTCACCAGTTTATTATTGATTACTCTCATTGTACATCTTTACAGTATTGACGAGTTTAAAATATCCACAACATGTTTCAGTTCAAGCCCATATCTGTGGACTTATATTGGAGAAATTAAAAGGTATTCAATGTACAGTATTTTTGGTGAAATGGAAGTTGTCACCATATTGACTTGTATGATTTAAATGAATATTTCCATTAAGAAACATTCTGTCTTCACTTAGAAACTTTTTTACTGAGTATAGACTACTAGAGGAATGATAGAGCTCAAAGCATTTTAAAACTCTCTTTAGGAAGGGACAGAGCATACTCTTTATCATGAAGAGACTTACATCTTTCAGTGTGTACAACATGCTCCTGCAGATCAGTCTGTAGAATAGTGTTTATTTTTGTTTTATCCTACTGGTAATTTGTAAGACATTTAGTTAGGATTAGATTTAAATTTAGTTATGGTCAGAAAACCTTTTTGCCAGATTTGAAGTAGTTTAGTATTTCTTCTAACCCAAAGGTAATACATATTGGAGTGAATGTATGTGTTGGTGAACAGATGCAGAAAAGTACACAATGGATTGTTTGTTTTGTTTGTTTTATTTTCACAGAAGCACAACAGGTACCACTATGCTGAACAACAAACTCAATACTATCTTGAGAAACAAAGTTGTAAAAAGGAATGCTAATAAAAAGACAAATAACTATTCATAACATCACAGCATTGTTTCAGCCTCCAAAACAAAATAATAAATCATAAAGATAAACATGGCCGAAAGAAGCGAAAGCACTTTGGATTATTCCTTTCATGTTGTACCAATACACTCGACGTAGGATCTTTACTGTGAAACTGAATCGCCTACATCAGACACATGCAACAGCATTCATCTTTTCACTCTGCCTCTAATCTAAATGCATTCACTATCCAGCTATGAAGTACCAATTATTGGGGCCGTCATTAAAAAGTAACGTTTGAAAAAATCCGAATACTTTCAAGAGAATGTTAGTGCTACATAATAAAACTGATCCCACTGAAATGAGTGTTATTTCATTCAGAGAGAAAGAAAATGAGAGACAAATCCAAAGCCATTGTTTAGCCAATCAAAAGAAAGCTGGAGTACCCGAGTGTAAACCTGATGACCTTTTTATTGAACATTCAAGAACTGAAGAATCCTCCACCTTAATCTATCATAAAAAGGAAATATCAATAAAAACAAAGACTTGACAATAAATGGAAAATATACCAGAACTTATAGCTATGACAACTGCAATATGATTGAACAAAACAAAGGTTCCCTCCTTTTAAGGTGACAACACCAATTAATCTTCAATGTGAAAAGAGTATAATAAAAACACAGAGATAGATGGTGGAAAAAGGAGATGCACATCTTACATATTCCCTTGAACACAACAAGCATGGGGGAAATGTATACTTGCATACAGAGCTACTGCAGAGGGTTTAACACAGACGGTGCTTTATATGAGTAAGCTGGGACGGGATGGACAAACATACAATGGGAGGGAAAAGGGAAGTAGGGGAGGGGAGGGGCTGTCCAGTGGGCTACTCCTCATCCGAAGAGTCCCGGTCAAAGTTGTAGGCCATGAAGAATACGTCGGGTCGAGGTGGGACAAGGGCATGGCCCGGTTTCACAATCTCAAAGCCCAGGAAACTGAATGTACGCACCAGTTTAGCTGCAAGAACAAGGCAGGCACAACAGGTTTTAGGCTGCAGTAAAAGTCACATCACAGAAGCCAAAAATAATGATGTTATTAAAGTTATTCTGAAGGAAAGAAGGTGGGCTGGGGAAAACAGGGTTGTTAGCACTTACCACGATCGTCTCTTTTCTTGTAAAAGCAGACAAACACGCTAACGACTTTCAGATGTTCTTCAGCATACTCCAGTAGAGCTGCAAAACTGGAAGGAGAACAGAAAGAGGCTTTAGGTTAGAAATGGGAAACAACCTCAGAACATAAAGCACCAAAAAATGATCATTTTAAAAAGGCTCTGCTTAGGCTTCCCTTGACGATTGAAAAGAGGGCCTCCCTGATTCTGTAAAATCAGGCTAAACATCGATAAAGGCTTGATTATGTTCATGCTGCCAGGATCAGATCACTTTCCGTTAAACAAACTTATATGAAATGTATTCGTGTTTTACTCCTAATATGACTAAAGTGTGCCATTATAAAAATTGGTGTATTCCACTCGAGGTTTCTCCTGCTGCTAACTGTGTAGCCTCACCTCTCCTTGCTGCCTTCAGGAAGAGGGTCAAGAGGTATCTCCACGTAAAGTGCGCTGCTGCTCAAGACAGCATCCCACTGTATCGTCTTGGTAACGGTGGGACGACTTTGGAAGTGGAGGATCCCAGGGCGACCATTCCCTGCTGGTTCCTCCGTTACAGTCAGCTTTCGATCCTAGAAACACAAACACTAGTTACCACATGTCATAACAGCAGTGGGTGACATGTGTGTTATATTTCATGTCCAATTATAATATAACTAGCATGAAAATGGCCTTTTTATGCTGTCTGTAATGCTGATCAAGCGGAGCAACTAAAGCTAATACATTGAACTTTTACGGGAAAGGAAATTCAGTGATGTTTGACTGCTGAGCGTCTGCATGCGTGTGTTTGTATGCTGTGTAGACTTACAGAGTGGAGTGGCCGAGTGTGATCCCGTGTGCCATTCCCTCGCCCACCTGGGATCTTCAGGGGTGGGAGAGGGGCATCAGGAGCACCACTGAGGCCCCAGGCCGCGGGTACTACTACTACAGTGCAGGGACAAACTGCAGGGGAGGACAGAGGAGGAGATAATCAAACACGGTTAAGGACTTGCAATAAGAGTTTTTTCTGTATATCAACATGTGTTAGTATGTGCACATCATTTGGATTTATAAACTACAACCCCAAAGACATGTCGTGGAAGTGACTCAACACAAACAAATTTAGACCTTGACCAAAATTGTCCTTGTGTTCCAGGAAGAATTAGCAATATCATTTCACAAATATGATGCACATTCATACATAAGTGCTCAATCCACAACATGTGTAATATAAGCAGGCCTAAGTGTTCTTTCAAAAGGCTTACAGTTTATGTTCCCCAAAACAATGGCACTGTGTTTACTGAGTTGTTAACAGAACGATTTTAAAGGGTGCACTAACACAGCAGGATGCCGTGCAACCGCACAACCTGTTGGGTAAACAAACCTTATCTTGTGAGTGACCTTGTACACAGCATATAAGAGCTACTGACAAAGCCATGCAAATATCATACAAATATAAGCTTGTCTCATTAGCTATTTATATTAGGGTTGCAACTGATCATTACCTTTATTGATTGATTTGTTAGTTATTAATATTGAAAATGCATTTGTCTAATGTCAAAAAATAGTGAAATTGGCCATCAGTTTACCATCATATATGACGAACAAATACACCCAATCAATACATTTGAACCACCGTGGACAATTTTATTTATTAGGATAAATGGGAAATATAAGTATATATTGTATTATGATTTGTGTTGCAAATACATCATCTGTCGATTGAGAAATCAATATACTGACTCATAATTTCTCAAATGTAATAGAGTATTTTAACAGCTGTCCCTTAGGAGTCAGGTCATTTGTCTTGCCTTTAGTCTGAAAGTGTGGCTTATTGTATTAGCGGAGTTGCAAAAAAATATTTTAGATAACTCTTGGTCAATACACCATAGACCTAAATCGTTAACCGGTCGAATAATTGCTTTCTAAGGCCTTCTGTAAATAATTCCACCCACAGTGGCTGGCTGATGATCTACTCTCAGTTTATTGTGCAAAGGCAGATTAGGAATGGGAGAGAAGAGTAAAAAAATTAATTTAACAACTATTAGCTCTTGGTGTATGTTAATTATTCACCATGTTGTCGTGTTTAAGTCTCTGTCGTGCCGTCACGAAGCTGCAGCAGTAAACTGTCAGTTGCGTAATAAGCAACCTGGCTCTTGTCAGCTCACGAGATAAACGTGGCCAAAAATATGTACTGACCTGACGACTTTACGGGCACATTCTTAACCTGGTGTTATTTTACCCTCTCTCTTTTGTCTTCCTGTTATTGATCACCAATGATAATAGGGTTAGTTAAGGTATATACATATGTGGTGAAACCCTACACCGTTTTAACCAAAGATGGAATTTCTTAAATAAAGTCTATGGTTTTAACAGGCACTTTTCGGCAACAAATAAATAATATCACTCGTTTAAGTCACCCTCGTCCCCACTTGTTGACCGTAAACTGTCAGTGTATTTAATATACATGGAAGTCTGTTTGGTCTTTAAATTGGCTAACGTGAAAGTAATTGAAACACGTAAGTATAATTCCCTTGTATAAACGGCAAATTACATTTGTTTACTTTCTCCGTATCAAAATAATAATCGGAAACTGTTGAAGCATCATAATTGAGCTAGGTGACGGACCTAACTCCAGTGATGTAACGTTACCATTTCAACGAGGTTCATTGGCTAACGTTAGCTAAGGTTGTTAATATAGCAAATTAATATCCGTCGCTTATTTCACCATGACAATTTTTAAAACATTATAACGGAAGCTGTCACCTGATGTAACGATGTGACATTGGTGATACACAGTGTAAACAATACATTTAAAGTTAAACGCGTTTTACTTCCGCTTTTCCGTGGCTCCTAGCTTAGCTTAGCCACCCCTCCCCCACACATCACGGTTAGCCGTTAGCTAGGTTTGGTGTTTTTAATCGTTTACTTACTTCCCAATCATGTCACAGATACCGTTACTTAAATCCGCCATGGTAGATAAAGACTGTTGTTTTCCTTCTTTCTCGCGAGCAAAGCAATGACTGTTTAGGATCCGCTGGAGGTTGGATTTTACCATCCGGCCTCGGGTAGAGACACGACGGGCTGACTGCTCTCTGCAATGTTTGGCTAGCTAATGATCGGTCAGAGTCGAAAGCTGGTAGAGATAACTGCAGTCAAGTCACCCAAAATAAAAGTCATACGTTTCCGTCAGGTTGTTTTCTTCCCCTTCAAAATACAAGTCATCAAAAATGTTTTTATTTGCTCATGCACAGTTAAAGCAATCACATCTTTAGCAACATTTGTATTGCAGATTTAACAAACAATATTGACTTACAAATTGCATCATCTGTGCGTGCCTCTCGCTACATTAAGACCAGCAAATACTCAATATAATTGAACCATAATAAGACAAGAAATCTGTTTGTTTGACAAATATAATGGCTGACAGCTTTCATGCTTTCAATATACTGTGTTTTATAAATAATGTACCATTTGTATTGCAATTTCTCTGGAATGTAGTTAACATTTGAGGTCCTTGTCCACAATACATTTTTCATGAAAAGGTAGTCATTTATTTTAGCATTTTCATATTTCACATTAGGATAATTTCTGTTTAATTGTTTAGATAATTTTATTTCCCAACAGAACGATATAAATTATGAATTTAGAACATTATTCACAACATTTGGAATATATTTGCACAATATACATATAGATAGATAGATAATCGTTGTTAACATATAACAAGGGGGTGTTATTGCTCCCTGCATTTATTTGATGCATTTTAGGTGAGCAGACACCATTCTGTTCTGTTGACCACAAATTATTTTACAATAAAGTGTCCCCTGGCAACAAGAAATAGGCTATGGTTGGAACCATAGACTGTATATATGGTTGGAATGAAAGACATTATCTTTAATATCATATTCCAGAACCTTGTTTTGAAAGAGGAAGCCATGTTGACAGCTAACCCTCAACTGAGCTAGCTTCACACCCCTGCTAACAAGCTAATGCTAAGCATAAATGCTAAGCGTTGCACATCATAGTTTAAATGACTGTTACTTCACGTTGATAAAATAACATATAAAACGCCGGATAATATCTAGAGTCCCACCACTAAACAATATATGTTCTATAAAGTACAGTTAATTGTAATATCAAAACTAACTACTCGTCCTTCCTGAATATTGAAAACAAATAGCATTTCTGCTATCTGTGTTAGCTGCCGACAGGCTAGCGGGTATAGTATTTACATGAGGGCGTCTAATGGAAAAGTACCGAGGACATAGAAAAACAAAGACACTAAAGGCCTATGATTTTAATATGTTTATTGGCCTTTACTTTATTCAGACATTCATCCCTTTAACAAACAATGTCTTAATTAATGTGGCCTGTGTATCTGAGTGTTAACAGTAATATGTTAAATCGGTTTTGTGAAGTATTTATATTTATTATTGTGATTGTTTCCATTTTAGGCTATAGGCTACACATGTTGTACTCATTACTACACCACATTTGTTGCATATAGATAGGCTACTTATTACTTTGCATATTAATTTAGAAGGTTTCACATGGAAAACTTCTGATATACCTTTTAACTACACATCACTTTAAATAGCAATCCAACTTCCACATGAACTACAATATTAAAGCACTACGTGTTATTGCATCAATATCAATGAAACAACAATATAACACCTCCATGTAAAGTTCCTATAAATAACTGAAGATAATGAAATATATCATTCGATTATGTTAATTGATAGATACATATGTTTTGCTTGGAAGTATAAACACACAAAAAAGTGGTAGCATTACAGGAAAGAAGTCAGTGTGCACTGGGCAATGACTAAGGATTGAACTGCAGTGTTGAATTATACAGCAAGAACACCTCGTCTGTTTTTCTCATCTCGTCCACACGATGACGACAAAGTAACACCAAATCGGCATACTCCCAGTGTAACATCAATCAAATTACATCATAATCTCAGTTCAGCCAGCAGGGATATTACTAGATGCCAAATACATAAATAAGTAAATAATGTTGTGTTCTATTTTTTCTAAGAGCTAAATAAATTGCCTTGTAAAAGTTAAGCAAATCTTTTTTATAAAGTCTAATTGTAAAATGTGTTTGTAATGTCCCCATAGCCTGGATTTTCGTCTTTAAAAAAGAAAAAGTTGGTTATTGTGTTGGTAATATTATTAGGTATAGCTTACTGTGAACTTTTGCACATTCCATTGGCATCATTTTGGATATGGTTGCACAAAACTGCACAGTTCTCATTGTAAAAACTATTTTACTATATTTAATTGTAATATTGTATGCACCAAACTCCGAGGCGAATTCCTTGTAATGAAAAAAAAAGTGTGTGTGTGTGTGTGTGTGTGTGTGTGTGTGTGTGTGTGTGTGTGTGTGTGTGTGTGTGTGTGTGTGTGTGTGTTTGTGTGTGTGTATCTGATAGTGTGTGTCAGGCCTTTCTGGTTGGATTGCATCAGGGAACTTTTACAAGGGGGGGATCAGGGTTCATTGAGTTCATGTTAAAGGAGCAGTTTGGCATTTTGGGAATACACATTTGCTTTTTGGGAAGATTATTATAAGATCATAACTATTGTACGCTGAGAGAGTGATATTATATTGATATCTTTAACTAACTCTAACTAAGGAGAATATATATGATTTACGAATGATGAATGCATTTTTTTTAAATGTCTACACAATAATTGATAGCTAATAATATAGGTTTTGAATAATGTTTTAAAGTATAAAACCAGTTATCCCGTTTTATACTCAAGTGAGAGAGATAACAATTTTAGTATGTTAAATATGTTCTCCTCCTCTGCCTTTTCATTTTCTAACCGCCTTCGACCGCCCGCCCTCTCAGGAGGTTTATCCCTCAGCGCGTTCCGTCGTTCGTCCAGAAAGAAAAAAAGCGACGCCTGAGAGCGACGCTTGCAGCTGATGTACCGCTGGCTCAAAAATGGAGAGCGACACCACTTTCAGGAGAATAAAACCCTTCGGGACACAGAATTATGTAGCGCAAGATAACGACGGCTCTCGGGACCGGGGCGTGGATAACGGCTACAACGGTGACCCGAAGAAGAAGCCCGAAGTGAGCCTATATTTGCTGCGGGAAGGACTGGCAGCTTCCCTGGTCTCTGTGTTTATTTTGGTGCTGTGGGGACTCGTTCATTTGTCGTTACAGCAGCTCGTCATTGGCAAGCCGAGCGGAGACTTCAACGCAGTGAGAGCAAGGTGAGTTGTGTACCTTGCTTAGTGTAAATACCCCTTTGTCTTCACATGTTGGCTAACGGTCTCTAAGCAGCAGAGTCCCAGCTAATCTTTCTACTAGACCCGCCTAGAAACCACTACCGGGTGTCCCCTTCACCTCCACCTTTTACATCCAAGGTAACCTGCAGGGCAGACAGGTGTTTCAACGGTTTCTAACGGCTACTGTTGGCCCGGGAGATAAGAGCTGCAACAGCTTCTAGGAAAGTAGTAGCCTAAACAATATGAATCAAAAATATCCTGCACAAAGTGTGTTAAAAGACGCTGAGATATAATAATAATATGATTCCATTACCTCAACGCAGAGGTGGAAGAAACACTCAGAACTTGTACTTAAGGAAAAGTAACATTTTGAGGTTAACTGTTACAACTAGTCCTGCATTCAAAAATGTTACTCAAGTAAAAGTACAAGTGTATTGGCATACAAATAAACTTCAAATACCAAAAGTACTCATTATGCACATTGGCCCATTTCAGAATAATATTTATTTTATAATTTTATTAGAATTACTGATGCATGTATGTGTTTATCAAAGCTGTTAAAGGTGTAGCTAGTTGTAATTACGTTGTATGCTGCATTGTAGAATGTAACTCGAGGTGTAACTAAAGTCTTCTGCAAAGTAACTAAAGATATTACATAAATGTCGTGCAGTAAAAGGACACTATTTACCTCTGAATTAAAGTGGGGTAGAAGTACAAAGTATCACAACATGTAGTCTCTGACTAATTTGTACTTAAGTACAGTACTTCAGTAAATATACTTAGTTATTTTACACACTGACTCAAATTCCAAACATGGAATATCAAGCTCGGATAGTAGATTTTGCAGGTAAGGTAACACATTTGACTTAAAACACCTTCTTTACCACAAGCAGTTAAAAAATTACCTATGTCTTTCAATTAAAAAAAATACTCTAAATACTTCTTTATTAGATGAATCCTTCAAAAAACCAAAATATTTCAAATTTTTAAAAATGTTGTTATAATTGTTAAGGTTAATATCAATAATTTGTCAAATATTTGTGAGCAATTTCTCTTGGATGTTATTGTATCATGAATATCTCCGGGTTGTGGGTCCTTTGAAAATGAAACATTGTGTACAGTCAATTAAATTAAGCTTTAGGCATGGTGAGAAAAAGGGGAACTTTTAACCTGTTATAAGTTGGAATTTCTGACATTTTATGGCACAGAAATCTGAACAAAGAAATATTATAAAGATTAATTCAATATAGAAATCTTACTGCACAACTCCAGAAAGCTTTATGACTCTGGTTAATTCCAAGTAGCTGCAGCATTTTCAGATTAAAGAGCTCTTCAGATTTACAGTGCAGCAGCTTTGATCAGATTTTCCGTCCCTGTGAGAAGAGAGGCGGGGATTATGCTGAATCTGAGGTCCGCAGGGCTGCAGTTGAGCTCTTGAAAGTGCTTGGGCGACGGGATTTGCAATAATTTGGCTGGTTGCTCTATAAACCAGTGGAGCATGCTGCATTGAACTGATTAGGGCTCTGAGCTTCTTTGGTCACAATCATGGCTGTCATGAGTCTATCCTCTTCCAATCCAGATTTAAATGATGAGCCTAAGCCTAAAACAATGCCTTAAACGCTGCTGTAAGAATGAAATGAAACAGCACTTCAGATATCATCATTATCATTTAGTACCATTTTGTCATTACAAGAGGAATCCATTTAAGGGTGGACTTTGGAAGAAATACCAAACCAAAAGCCAACATGCTGTGTTTGATCTATGCTTGGGATCAAATACATGGCATGGCATTTGTAGAAGAGCTGCAGCAAACCCCAGCAGCAGCTGCTTCTTAAAGAAAACATCAGTTTTAAATTACCTTATGGGTTCCGTAGCTTCATATCCTGCTTCCATCTAATAGTCTGTGTGGGGATGAGGTAGATCAGGTCACAGTGTTACAGAAACATGGAATGCTGTGCCTGGCTGGGTCCGGACTCAGGACTCTGCTAGCATAACAGAGGCAGGTTACACCCTGTTTGATGTCAAAACATTATTTTGTTATGGTGTCTTCTGTTGGATCTTCCAGGTCGCTCTGTAAATAAGGGATGTCATCTAAGCTTTTAACTTGTATATTCCTTGAAAACAGTGTGTTCATGGAACAGGGAGGAAAGGGAGGCGTGTGGCGCAGTGGATAGAGCCTTGGTGTTGGGATCAGGGGGTCACAGGTTCAAACCCCACTGCAGTCAGCATGTGGTTGTGTCCCTGGGCAAGATACTTCACCCCAAATTGCTCCTGTGGGGATTGCCCACAGTATTGAGTATGTAAGTCGCTTTGGATAAAAGCGTCTAACAAGTAACATATAATGTAATGTAACAAGTTGATATGAATCTTTTCTGACCAAGGACTAACACACATACTTATAGGCATCATTGCCTTTTAATTGTCTGACATAAATGAAAATGAAACGTGCATAATCGTCCCCCTAAGCTCCTATTCAAGACCACACCAGAGTTGGTAAAGATATCTGGATTCACTTCATCATTTAATTGTCAAGAAAGCAGTAGCACTCTCCTGTAGGGTGCATCTGTAATATTTAGAAAAGGTTTATTCTTTGGAACACACTGTACTGTAAATGCCACAAACTGTGTGTGCATGCAAGTCAGCAAGCACATCAATATCTTCAGGAAACATATTTAGTTTAAGATTTGTAACCTCAAGGTGGTTTTAAAAAGAGAGCTATGGACTCTGCTCTTGTACAAAGATGCAATGATTCACTTTAACAGTAACATTGAAATGCAGGATATTAATTTGATATGCTGTAATGTGGTGATGGAGCAAATAGGCTTGGTCCTCCTCCTTAAAAAGCATCAGAATATCCTCTTTCTCTCTCCTCCAAATTTAGACAGCACTTGGAGAAGATCACCAGCGTGGGCCCTCGGCCAGTGGGCAGCCATGAGAACGAAGTCCTGACAGTGGGCTACCTGTTGGAGCAGATCGAGAACATCCGGGTTGAGACCGCAGCGGGCCCCCATAAAATCACGGTAGATGTGCAGCGTCCCACCGGCACTTTCTCCATTGACTTTCTGGGAGGCTTCACCAGCTTCTATGACCGTGTCACCAACATTGCTGTCCGGCTGGAGCCTAAATCCGGGTCGCAGCATTTCATGCTCGCCAACTGCCACTTTGACACAGTGGCCAACAGTCCAGGTACAAAAACGTTCCTCCTATACTTTAGGATCCTGCCTACTGAGAACTGAGCTCAATTCAAGTGTTTTAGCCTCAGGTGAATAGTGTTAGCACTCAGTTTGCATGTAAGAACATGCAGAATCCATTCTCACCTCTTTTCAAACCTGAATTCCCAGAAAAGAAAGGACTTAATATCAATCTCTCAGTAAATACAAGTGAATATACATTTGAACAACAACACCTTTTATATTTGATCATAACTATCTTTTTTAATTGATTTAAACTTCTACAACTTTCTGTTCCTTAAGGGCCATCTTGCATATCTACAATTTGAACCTGTTGTGTCTGCTTTTAGGTTATATTGCTTTGTCATGTTCTGATACTGCCTTGTATAGTCTATTCCTTGGTATTTATTACAAATATTTATTTAAAGCCAAGCTAGCAGCTCTAGGGGATGTTGAAGCACACTGATTTTGGGAATCCCCTGTGCTTTTTCTTTTCTCACAAGGTTCTCACAGTGAAATATTTTGATAACTACGTGGTGGTTTGTCAAGACATTTGGATCAGGCATTCATGGTGCCCAGAGGATAAACTGTGAAAAGCAACCTCTGAAACTTCACTCTACTTTATGTTTAGATTATTAGCAGAACTTAAGTTTAAAAAAACAGGGGATATGTTAAACATAATTTATTTCCTAATATCAACATGCTAGCAATGTTATGGTTAGCATGCTAGTATGATAATATAGCTATATATTCAGCCTTACAGAGCTGCTAGCATGGCTGAGGAAGTGCAGCTTTTTTCTTACAGTGTGCAAAAGCCATAAGTCTCCAGGTCTCAATGTGTTTTATGATAAAAATGCCCTCATTTGTGCCCTATGGTTTGCAAAGTAGTCATGTGGACCACACCGTGTGAAATTCAACCAATCCACATCATTTGGATATCAGGGCATGCAAATGGCCTTCATCAAATTGACGCTGCACAGTAATAACCTTGTGTGTTGATGATAGATTGCACATTGTGGTATGCTGGCATGATTTAATAGTCTAAATTCGAGAACTTTCAGAGTTGCACACCACGCCCTTGTGCCTGTTGGAGAGACATATTTTCCCCTTAAATACACATACACATGAGCACACACAGCTACGGGAGCAAAAGGAAGTAGATCCAAGAGGTGTGGACCAGGAAGGCACACATAGATTATATTGTCCAAATGCTGCCTGTCAGGTCTTTGATATCTGGGACCTGTAGATCATTTTATTTAATAGTTTATTTGGCAGGGACAATGCACAGTGATGAACACTTAAAACATTAAAATGTGTCAAGCGTAACAGTGCCAGATTTAGGTTTCAGCTCATTTCCATCCGCAGTCCCTCACATAAAAACATTTAAGAAATTTGCATTTTACAAACATTGTAAAAACAAAATACATGTTATGCAAAAAGTGCAAGAAAGCAAGAGCAGCATACACAAGTATTTATGCCATGGTAATACAATGTAGCAGCTACGACATATAAAGTGCAAGAGGAGGTACAAGAGCTACATAAAGTGCAAGAGGAGATACCCCTGTGTTAAAGTGCATTTAGCGGTGATTGCACGTCTGTGTGTTTCTCATCCATTCTTTGAGTTGACCTTTGAAGCTATTGAGAGTGGGACAATCCCGTATCTCAGTTCAGAGGCTATTCCACAATTATTCTTGCTAAAAATAAAAAGGGGGGAAAAAAATAAAAGAACAGATAATGCATTGTCTTCCACTTTTTTCCCCCCACTTTTGTTTTACTTAACATTATGCACGGGCACAGGGGAACTCTTCAGGCTTTCTATGTGATCCCCATTTTCTAACCTCTCAGAGATTGTTTTGGGGGACAAGGTTTAATATGATGCTGACATAAGTGGCAGCGACAGGAGCATGAATGGTACGCAGACAGACAGTGAGCAGGCTCTGGTCTGAACCTCGTGAACACAGTCGATCCAGAAAGCTGGAGCACATGATGTCTGAGTGTGGCTCTCTGATCTTTGGGCATTCTTGCTCCCTTTTATCCTCAGTCAATTGTGTTCCTCGTCACCACCAACCTGTGTAATCTTATCGCGTCACATGCCCTGTTCACATGCTCTTTTCTTCTCAGTGTTACCCCCTTCTCCGTTGTGCTCTCACCGTTATCCACCGGGTTTATAGCAGCTAGTCACATTCTTCACATGTTGGCACTCAGCCTTCATTCTCATGTGTTTGTGATATTTTAATACACATCAGCTCTATCTCCTCCATGTGTTTTAATCTCAGACTGAGCCACAGAGTTTTGGAAAGTTGGGTGATCTTTGTAAACAGGTGCCAAGCTTCTGTTGCCTGATGCAAATGTGAAAGACAAGAAAAAGCAGGGTTTATTTTTTGTATTTTTGACAAACACTCACTGGTTTCATGTCTTAGGTGCCAGTGATGATGCAGTGAGCTGTGCAGTGATGCTCGAGGTCCTCCATTCTCTGGCCAACCAGTCTACTCCTCTTCTTCATGGAGTTGTCTTCCTCTTTAATGGGGCGGAAGAAAATATCCTGCAGGTAAATTTAAGTGACGACAAGTGTCATATTGAGTAGCATTCCACTATAGTTCTTCTGTTTCTCTTTAATCTTCTTCTTCTTATTTCAACCAATATTTTGCTGTCGAATAACTTCAGCATACTTTCAGCTACAGAAACCATTCAAATATCAAACTATTCAGCCTTTGCAGCACATGATGGGAAACTTTCAACTTTTTCAAAATATTTTATATTTTTTAAAATATTCAGCGTTTTAAACTCTTTTTTTAACATGGAACTCAATGGGAGGAACCTTCAAATCCTCTTTTACCTACACCTTGCGCCAAATGCTACTCCTTCCACATACTTTCAGCTAGAGACTTCATTCCAACTTTAGAATGATCACAAGACATTCAGCTATTACAATCGTATTCAGATTTGATATCTTTTACACTTGTTGAGATATTTAACTTAGTTTGGAGCTTGGTAAAGAGGCCTTCTTCAGATTTTAACATTAGTGTGTATTGCGCAGCTCGTTAAGTCTAGAGCAGTGGCTCTCAACCTTTTTACACGAAGTACCACCTGAGAAAATAGTTGGCTCTCCAAGTACCACCATATGACCAATGTTAAAATACAGTCTATGTACAGTTCATGCAGGGCTCGGAGGCAAATGTATTCATAATAACATTATTTATTGTCAGCAACAGCTACTTGTAAAGGGCAGTCCCTCTCCCTCTCACTCATCACTCACTCACCAAAGCTCTAAGTTGCAACATCTATACACAAATAAACACAAACAGTTATAAACAAACTCTTTAGAATGTGGTGTATCAGCTCAGTTTGATTCCCTCAAACTGTGGCAGGCAGAGACAAACTGTCCTGCAACAATGCAGCTCTCTTTATATTCCTGAGTAGTATTTTTAGTTTTTCATTTAGAAATATTTGAGGCCACACATACACATCTGCACACACATCTGCACACACACACATCTGCACACACACACACACACACACACACACACACACACACACACACACACACA
>NW_011362912.1:242752-254921 GCF_000735185.1 Notothenia coriiceps | reverse complement strand
TGAAAACCGTGGTTTTTTGGATCTTCAAAGAGCTCGATTACGATGGCCAGTCATGCAAACAATTACATTTGATCATTGGAAATCGACAATCGGTCTTGATATACGGTTAAATTAAAATCAGTAGGCGAGGCTGTAATTTCTCCAGCTGTTACTCTCTTGAGCGATGCAGAACATAATAGTTTTATCATGCCAAAAAGCTGTGTCGTTTATTGCACCTCAAACATTAAAACAAATCCAGAGTTCAGTGTTTCTGTACTTCCTCTAAGAAGAAAGGACAGTAAAAGAAGAGCTCTGTGGCTTCAGGCTCGATCGCCATTCAAATGACAGCGTTGTTTCCCCCAAAAGTGGGCGGGGCCGTAAAGTCACGTAGGTGTTACGGCCCTACACACGGCGGCGTGCATTGCCGCTTCAAGTGGGGTGACGTCAGGATTCGCCGAACTGCAGTTGTGGGAGCAAAGCGTATCTTCTCTCGCGGTGCTCGCTGCAAAAGTAGAGCAATGTTCTACTTTTGCCGCCTCGACGTCAGGGGGGGGGGNGTTTCTAAAAACTAGCCTTAACCGTTTTTTGAAAGTCTTAAACAGAACTGACGGTAAGTTAGTATGATACTTTTATGATGTTGCTTACCTTTATTCGACTCTATTAACTTTGACACCAACCTTAATCAAGATTAATCACACCAAAAAAATCTAAATCTTTGCTTGTAAAAAAAAAAAGATAAATTAATTAAAAAACCGCCAACGATACTGCTAGTATGATGGGCGTACTAATCTTGCACGTTCGTTCGAATACTGTCTTTCTTCTTTCGACTTAATACCATTTTTGCACCGAGTTTTGCCACTTCCATATGCCTTCTCTCCATGTCTCTCTTTAGAATGGTCGCTTTCCGCCTTGTACACTTACTCCTCCTCCTGTGCAGTTCGGCTCGCGTTCGCGTCGAGGCGGTCGTTGCGTTTGTCACGCGTCGGTGTTGCGCGGGTCACGATTGCGACGATTACATCTGACGCTCACTGAGGTAGTCGTCGTCGCGTGTCACTCAGGTATGTTTTTCTCTGTGTTTGGTCAAGCCTTTATGTTGGTCCCAATGTAATTTAAACCTAAGTCGACGTCACCCCTGTCTACTCGGCGGCTGGGTGTCACGCATAAACAGTTTTTTTGGTTCTTCAAAGAGCTCGATTACGATGGCCAGTCAGGCAAACAATTACATTTGATCATTGGAAATCGACAATCGGTCTTGATATATGGTTAGATTAAAATCAGTAGACGAGGCTGTAATTTCTCCAGCTGTTACTTTCATGAGCGAGGCAGAACATAATAGTTTTATCATGCCAAAAAGCTGCCGTGTCGTTTATTGCACCTCAAACATTCAGTTCAGTGTTTCTGTACTTCGTCTAAGAAGAAAGGACAGTAAAAGAAGAGCTCTGTGGCGTTGTTTTCCCCGGAAAGTGGGCGGAGCCGTTATTTTTGCCCGGAAGTGACGCATTTGTTACTCTCATCTATAGCCTGTTTTAAATGGAAGTTGTCTGAGGTCCTTACCACCAGCTGCTCTTGCAGTAATAAGTAGTGCACCTTTCTTACTGTCCTAATGTGCACAATGTAGTGACTGCTTTTCGTCTTTTTGTTTAGTTAGTTGTGTTTTCTGTATTTGTTATGTATGTGTAAGATAAAGGTTAAGATAAAATAATAAAAATAAAATAGATTATTTTTTTTTATAAATATTTCAGATTCCTCCGCGTACCACCTAGCGGGAGCTCGCGTACCACAGATTGAGAACCACTGGTCTAGAGTGCTTTGATCTCAAAACAGAGTGCTGGAAATTCGCCCAATTTATAAAAAACAAAACAAAATCATCTGCCATAACTCCCAAACCCTACATGCCTTGGACATCATTTTCCTTGAAAAACGTAGGAAAACCTCTCCTACGTTGAAAAATGAAAATAAATTAAGCAAAAAAATTCAACAAAATGCCTCTTGAGGGCATGAAGTGACAAAAGCTTTCAACATGTCTCCATTAAGGTCCATTGTAAATTCAGCCTGATCTTTCCTCACATCAGCAGCTGCACACCTTTTAGTAAATCGGCCAAAAATGCCACATTATTGACCCGAAAGTACACAAAAAGCAGACTCCGATGCTCCTCACGGTCCTGACATGCTTCACGCGTTGACATTTTAGCAGAAAGCTGCAACGGTTCTTCAACAAAACGTTCAAATGTAAGAGGTTTATCTCTCATTCAGATCAGTGGAAAGGCTCTCCTCTCACAGATCACTGCACATCACCATGGACACCTTTGATCTCTGCACACAGGTGTTTGATAACGTCTTCACCATGGACACCTTTGATCTCTGGGCTCACACACAGGTGTTATGATTAGGTGTTATGATTAGGTGCTCAGCACCG
This sequence comes from Notothenia coriiceps, assembly GCF_000735185.1. Classification (NCBI taxonomy): domain Eukaryota; kingdom Metazoa; phylum Chordata; class Actinopteri; order Perciformes; family Nototheniidae; genus Notothenia; species Notothenia coriiceps. The sequence continues at coordinate 252,526 of NW_011362912.1, read as the reverse complement.
AAACAAACAATGACAAACTGAAGTCATTGCAATGCATTTGAGCTGGAACCATTTTAATCACTTTTCTGCATTTCTCTGCTAAGTTCAGCAACACACTCACTTGGTTTTTGTAGCTAAAAGCAGCTACAGAGAACATTCAACTAATACAATATTCAGCTTTTTCTACATTTTCAGCTAAATTCAGCCACAAATGTTTTACAACATTTGCATGCATTTTCTGCAGGAAATGCATTTTTCTAGTTTATGTTGTGTTCCCCTCTCTTTCATTCTAACTTCCTCCCTTTCTAACTATGTGTCCCCTTTTGTATTCCTCTCCTCCATCAGGCCAGTCATGGTTTCATTACTCAGCATCCGTGGGCAAAGCAGGTGCGAGCCTTTATTAACTTGGAGGCTGCAGGTGTTGGGGGCAAAGAAGTTGTTTTCCAGACAGGTACTATATCAAACAAAAGTTCTGTTTGTTTATGAGCATGTTTTCCCTCTGATATCCTCTGCATTTTAGTTTTGCATATTTGTTTGTACGCATATCTTTCTCATGTAACTGGAAAAGCATTCAAATAATTGCAATGCCTTTTTTCTGTTAAACAAGTGAATTGTCTGAAAGTGACACAAACAAGCGTATGCTTAAAACACAAAAACGGCTTCAATCAAAGACAGAAAGAAATAGGGTTATAGACCTTTTCATACAGAATAATTATTCTTTGATGAGATGTTGTCCGATATATAAAATATCTATAATTTATTTTCCTGTTCCCTAAAGGTCCAGAGAACCCTTGGCTGGTCCAGGCCTACGTTCAAGCAGCCAAACACCCCTTTGCCTCTGTGGTGGGCCAGGAGGTCTTTCAGAGCGGCATCATCCCCTCTGACACTGATTTCCGCATCTACAGGGACTTTGGAAACATCCCAGGTAATGCAGAACAGTCTTTAAAGTACAAAAATAATCTATATTTGAAGTATGGAGCATTTATGTGTCAAAATTGTCCAGTGGCCGATTCATTAAATGCGCTTTTATTCTATTTCTTTTTCTCCCTCCTTTTTATTTATTATCTTTATAGGCATTGATCTGGCTTTCATTGAAAATGGCTTCATCTATCACACCAAGTACGACACCGCTGACAGGATCCTGACCGACTCCATTCAGAGAGCCGGTATGCAGCACACACACACATGCAGTCTGCAGGGACTATATAGGACTGAATTTGATGAATTTCCAGTCATTGGATGATTGTGAATATCCTTTAAAAAGCTGTAAAAGTCATTGTATTGATAGAAAAGTGCAAAATAGTCAGATTAGAAAAATACAGGAATGATCATGTAAGAAGGAACACATTTACAGAATGTTGCTATTTGTTTATCTTTTATTTATACAATGAAGTTATTCCAGTATGGTTCAGTGCCATTTACTTAAGCATATATTGATGATTATCAGTATACTACTATGTGTTGCAGTTAATTTGACCAGGATAAGCGTGACATGATATTTTCAACTCCTCCCCTAGTATACCTACATGAACTAAACTCACATAGGTTTCATCTTGTGCTTTTATTTACCACGCATTGCAATTAGATTCAGCACTTGGGAGCTGCTGGTTGTTTCTTTCTGTGAAGGAGAGAGCGGTCACTGCAGCAGTCAACCTGAGTTGTAAAAACAACTGCCTACGCTGTTTTTCTGTCACCAACACATGCTGTCCTCTCGTGCTCCGTCCCTCTGTTAAAGACGGGTCAGCACTCTGCTGATCTCATTATGTCCCTGAGAACTAAGAAATGCACACGCGTGTAAACACTGTACATTGCAGCCACACACCTTTACTGTTGCACTTGCCCTCATTTGTGCATCTGTGTTGCTGAATACTTTTTTGCTTTACTTAGCAGACACATCCAGTCCCAGTCAGCACTTAAACCTGATACTGTTGGCATGTTTCCTCTCTCCATCAGCAGGAACTAGACATCTCCCTCCTCTTGTTCAGCGAACAGTAACTCTCCATGAAAGGCTTGAATTATTACACAGAGGAAGTGAGATCGTAGATATAGGTAGAGGGAATTTGTAGTCTGTATTCATTGGCCTACATTAGATTCAGTCATTATAATGAGTTAGAGCTTGACAATATAACTATTAAATGGAGTGTGAGTAAAGTTAGTAAATATCATTCTTAAATTAATCTTATCTTTGTTTTTGTGTTGTCATAGTTGTATTTGGAAAGAAGAGTTGTTGGTCTGTCACTATGAAGAACGGTGTAGCTAAGCAGAAAACCCAACAAGAACAAGTAGATGTTGTACACTCACTTGTTTACTCTTTTAGACCACAGTGAGCCTACCAGGCGGAAGAACAATGGAGCGTTGTGTGTGTGTGTGTGTGTGTGTGTGTGCGCGTGTGCGTGCGCAGCAGTACATAGTGCAGCACAGATAAAAGAGACTTGGCCTCGGGTGGCAGTAACCCACACAGCGACCTCTTACTGATCATTTACGTTGCCAGATTGTTAACTACATTATACGTATTTGTTTAAGCAATTGATCACTAGGATTAAAGTCACTAGGAGAAGCCATTTAAGTCATATATCTGACTTGAACTTACTCACACATACACCATCATACAATTTGACACACTACTGCTTGGGGCATGATTATTTGCGTACACACATCAAACACTCATAAACACCATGAAAACACTTGAGTAGTGTATTCAAGGCTAAGAGGTTATATGTGGGAGAGCATTAAAGGTAGTATACATTTATGAATTTGCATCTAAGGATGTGTAAGTACAGTGGGGCAAAAAAGTATTTAGTCAGCCACCAATTGTGCAAGTTCTCCCACTTAAAAAGATGAGAGGCCTGTAATTTTCATCCTAGGTATACCTCAACTACGAGAGACAAAATGAGAAAAAAAAAAATCCAGTAAAATCACATTGTCTGATTTTTAAAGAATTTATTTGCAAATTATGGTGGAAAATAAGTATTTGGTCAATAACAAAAGTTCATCTCAATACTTTGTTATATACCCTTTGTTGGCAATGACAGAGGTCAAACGTTTTCTGTAAGTCTTCACAAGGTTTTCACACACTGTTGCTGGTATTTTGGCCCATTCCTCCATGCAGATCTCCTCTAGAGCAGTGATGTTTTGGGGCTGTCGCTGGGCAACACGGACTTTCAACTCCCTCCAAAGATTTTCNTATATACACAAAATAACCATTTCTCTCAAATATTGTTCACAAATCTGAAAAAATCTGTGATAGTGAGCACTTCTCCTTTGCCGAGATAATCCATCCCACCTCACAGGTGTGGCATATCAAGATGCTGATTAGACAGCATGATTATTGCACAGGTGTGCCTTAGGCTGGCCACAATAAAAGGCCACTCTGAAACGTGCAGTTTTGCTTTATTGGGGGGGTCTGGGGGGGTCCGACAACCAGTCAGGTTTAACCCTAACCCTAACCCTAACATGTCACCCACTGACATGTTAGGGTTAGGGTTAGTGTTAGGGTTAAACCCTAAAACATTTTTTAATGTGTTTAAAATGTTTTAGACCTTTGAGTTCATCTCATGAAAAATGGGAGCAAAAACAGTGTAAAGTGCAAAGTGTTGCGTTTATATTTTTGTTCAGTGTAAGACATTACATTACATTACATATCACTTTTTAGAAACTTTTATCCAAAGTGACTTACATACATTCAATGAGGGCAACCCCCACAGGAACAATTTGGGGTGAAGTGTCTTGTCCAGGGACACAACAGAATGTTGACTACAGCAGGATTCGAAGCAGTGACCCCTGATCCGAAGATCAGCGCACTAACCACTGAGCCACAATCTCCCTAGACATAAACGTTAATACAAATTTAAATACAAAAACATAGCAAGAAATCTTCATACATATCATATAATAAATTACATAAATAGAAGGGAAATGTCTCAGAACTGCATTTGGAAGTGTTTTAACCATTTTTTTAAAAATGATATTATATTTGAATTTGCAATGTGTTGTTAAGATGCTGCTCTAACAAAATTATTTCCAATTTCGGGCTCGATTAAGTTTATCTAGTCTAATCCAATATCTACATCAATTAAGGGATATATAAGGGAAGAACTGAATTTGAAAATGGAAAAAGTTTATTGGTAGATAAAGAGAGAGCCGGTTTCACATATAATCACGGTTTCTGTGTCATTGAAATACAGACATTTCTAAAACCGAGATACAGCTCGCTCTGTTGTTCTATATTCATGTCCTTCGCCTGTTGCCATGTTGCAGCGTGTTCCTGCAAATCCACCGTGTCTTGACTTGACTTGACTTCCCCTCAGAATGAATCGGGGCCCAGCTGTTGACTAATAGTCCACATTCACCGCTAAAAAAACATCATGTCACCACTCCCTGTGTCCAAAGTGTGGGTGGTGGGAGCAGGGAGGGGCTGTCTGAGTAAATAGGGTGGGGGTGGGGCGTAGAGCAGGTTGTTGTAGCATTGTATTGTTTGAGTGACAGTGGGGGAACGGGTGGTCCCGACCCGAAAACAATGCCTGAGAACACGCTGCCTCTCAGCTAAGCCCTCTTTGTGTGGCAGGGTGGGAAACCCCTTACAAATAGCCGTCAGCAGCATGATTCATGCCTCTATCATGACTTGGGAATCTGCTCGCTGGAAACATGCTTGTCTGAGATGTTGTGCACCGTCAGGAGTGATAACAGGGAGGTGTATGTGGTTTTATTCAGCTTCAAGGAGTGTTGAAGAGAAAACTGTGCTGCAAATCTCCTCCAAAACACACGAAAAACATGATGTGATCTGCAGAAATGTGCATGTATTAACCCTCCTGTTGTCTTCGGGTCGAATCTGACCGATTGACTACTTTCATCAATCATAACTTTTTTGTTTTACATTCGATTGCATTAAGGCTTTATGATATCCTTCACAGTAGACATTTGAACATATAAAATGGCTGATCACCACTTTCATTGAATTTTGGATGATTTAGTCAACTTTGTAACACCCATGGTGTTCCCGGTCAAAAATGACCGCCTTAAAGAAAAGGAATTAGTAACCATCCGGATCAGATAACACACACACACACACACACACACACGCACACGCACACGCACACACATACTCTAGATGTGTGTGTGTGTGTCCCCCCCGTTATGTGCCCATCCCCCCATGTGAATCACACCTGGCACTCACAAACACACACAGAACAATTTGACACATTTCCCGCTCTTATGTGCCCCTCCCCCCACATGGATCACACCTGGCACACGCAATACATGTTCAGTGTCTGTTCTTTGTATATTTACTGCAGTTCTTCATATATACCAGTAGTCTGATACAATATGTACAGTTCGAAAGGGTGTTAAATGACATGTAGTGATGATTAATGGTTTTTGTGTTAATGTAATAGCAGTTAAAACAGGACCGGTCAAATCTGACCGCGAACACCAAAGTAAGGGGGGACACGAAGACAATAGGAGGGTTAAACAAGGAAAAGTGCCCAAAATGAGCCAGTAATAACAATAATGGTTGCTGCAAAAACTCTCAAAAGACTTGATCAAAACAATGAAACTTTAGAAATTCATGACGATTATTTAAATATTAAATTCCACTGCTTTTATGCAATAAATCCTTTATTAGAACAGTTACTTATTGTTATTAATGGCTCCTTTAATACTTGTATATGTTCACTTGCTGTTTTCTACCATGGCTGTGTGTTTGTATGATGTGGCTGTGGCTCAGTGAATAGTGTGCTGGACTTCGAATCAGGGCATAGCAGGTTTGAGTCCCACTGCAGTCAGCATGTTGTTGTGTCCCTGAGACACTTCACCCCAAATTGCTCCTGTGGGGGTTGTCCACAGTATTGAATGTGTTTAAGTTGCTTTGGATAAAAGCGTCTAACAAATGTCATGTAATTTTTATTTATATAATCGTGTGCTTGCCTCTTTTTTATCATGTTAGTCTACTCTTTTTGCTTTTGCCTTTATCTGCAGTACACGTTGTTATAACGCGGTGAATGTACACACTGTGGGACGAATAAAGGATTTCAGATTCTGATTATGGATCAGATATATAGTTGTGTGTCTCCCTTAAACAAGACATTGTGAGTTTTATTTGTTACATTTCGCTGCGTAGGAGTGGATTAAGGGTGTTCTAATGTAGTTTGACTCATTTGTTTTTAAAAGGAGAAATAGGTGGAGTATCACAGTGTGCTAAAAAAAAAATTCTTAATTATTTGAGTTACTTTTTAAGGCTTTCCTCTTCATCACTTTTGGTTGGAAATAATGTGGCTGTATGAATGCAATCTTCTCTTTTTGTTTGCTTACTGGCTTCACAAACTACTAATGGTAATTGTAAATATACCGTTTTTTCCATAATTAGAAAAAGATGGATTTATATGCTTCTTTGTGTGTACAATTTAAATGCATGACCTGCCAACTTGTCACATGTTTACATCAGAGCACAGAGTGAATTCATGAAATTGTATTCAAAATATAGAAAATTAACATTTCCTTCCAACAAATTCGTACTATTCCACTTATCCTATTCAATTACTCTGTATAATAATGAATGCTGCATTGTACAAGCTACGATAAGCATATGTTAATGACAGATAAACAGATTCAAGTTAAATGTGCAACCATGTTAACATACAAATGAAAACTTTTGAGTATCGTTAAATGTTTTTACGATATACATTCAGTCTCATTTACTTAACATCCTGTGACCTGTGAGTCTGTTTCTATTAATGAGGTCAGTGTTAGGGTCGTTATCTCGCTCCAATAAACAACATGTTCATCTATTATTTTACTTTGTTTACTCCGCCTAACCAGACTAACAATGTGAAACTCAATCTGGGCTTTAGGAAGAACACACCTCCTGAAGTTGAGGCTGTTTATTCAGAAGATTAGGATTGTATTCAATGAGGAAAAGGGGGGGAACATGTTAAAGTATCTGCTTACATTCAGCCCAATTAACAATACAATGGCGTAGGGATTTGCAAAGAATCAAGTCGGCCTATTTGTCAGCATACATCTGTTAATTATTTGTGTAAATTAGGTCCCAAACAATAATTATCACCTACAATTAGGTCGGGGGGAGAGGGGGAGAAGGAACTGTCATTAATTGTGTTTAAAATACTGACAACACCAATTAGCCGCGTGATTCGTCCCCGCTGCCACCCAAAGACTGATCCCCCTGTTTTGGGGTTGAAACTCATCCCCCCCCCTCCTCACTATACAACACTCAATAAACACCTCAACCACATTCCCTAAACCAATATCACATACAGTCAAAACAAAAAAAATAAACATTAACAATAACACTCGCTTTTTTGGGCTTGTGACCACAAATAAAAAACACCCTCCCACCCCCCACATCAATATATAAACCCTCACAATCGATAAATACAACTAGAAGCGCATCTCAGTAAACATACGCGATTCATGTAGTTCTATGCCTTTACGCATTCCAGCAACACCAGATAATCCAGAGCATCTGTACTGTAATCATAGGCAACAATGACTGGTCTGCGAAACAATGGCTCGTGGCGGCATAATCAACAAAAATAAATAAAACGATATCTACAAGCGTAGGGAAAATATGTAGAACTATATACAGATACAATCAAACACTCCGCGATAAAGGCCAACATCGTGAGTACGCATGCAGCCTGTGAGAACCTGATAAAATAAAAAAGGAGATGACTCAGGATCGCACTCAATGAATAAAGAGACATTTGGAACGAGTCTACGTGGAGTTATATAAAAAAGTAAGCCCAATGTACTATAGAACAAAATAAAAGCTGATCCTCAGTATAAGATGCAATCTTTTCAAATAAAAACCAGCCATATGAGTCCCAATGGTCAAATTACAAAACTGCGATACAGCAAACGTACACGACAAGACCACAAAAACGCTACAAAATCTATATAGATTGACAAAACACGTATACATTCTTCACTACGCTCTAACAAAATTAACAACATATAACGGCAACAATAACTGATAGTCAAACAACGATCAGAAAGTCCAAAAAGCTACTCCCCATGTCTAGTTTACAAGAATGCTCAAAACGCGAACCACCCACAAATCTATATGCAACTCCAATTTACTTTATAGGAAACAATACAATGCTTCAAAACCCAAGAATGGATTCATCGTTTTCAAAATCCGACAACGTAGCATAACACTATATGTGAATTTAATAATTAAAAAAATAAAATGCAACACAATACCCTATTCACTTGGTGTACGGTGTTGTATACACGAATAACGAATCAGGCACACAATATTCATCAAGTTATGTATCGTTAATGCAACGCTCTCGCTCGTGCAACCGAACATAGATAACATTAAACAAGGTCAATGATCCACCTCGAGCAGTCTCAAACACAATTGAAGTCTTCCTGCTAACACCACGGGACTCAAACCCCTCCATCACCCTCGATAATATAGATAGAAGTCAGTATACTATGTTTATCGCGGCACCCCCTCAAAACAAGAGACTCACCACTACATTGTGAAAAACACCAACCCGGTCACTGTATTCACACATGGTTAATATACATTAACACCTAAACAATAAACTCTTAAATGCACTGAATACATCAAAAACATTTACACATAAATACTCAAAACAACAAATTCATCGCCACAAATCTCTCGCCTAAAAGCTAAAAAATAATTGTAGAATAAAAGATTACCTTGAGAACATACAACATACATTGATATAAAACTGCACAAACTGCTAAAGTACAACATACACAATAACATACTGCCAAAGAATAGGCAAAAATAACGAACTAGCCACCTGAACTCCCTGCTCTATTGCGCCACCATCCACACAACGTGCACATCCACGCACCCAACCAACATGTCAGATCCCCAGTGCGGAAAAAAACGGGGAAAGGAGAGCACTAAATAAGATGCAGTAGGACACCACCACTAGATAAGCCCTCAAATATATATATCAATGACACAGAAATCTAAACCAAAAACCCAAATCCAACTCCACAACTCACCTCACTCACTCCTCAAAACACAAAAAAACCCAAAAACATCAAAAAAACATATAACAAACACACAAACACAACAGTCATACATTCGCCAGACACAAACAAACCAACTGCAAAACACTGTCAATAACAAGAAATCACAAATCACTCCTCACTCCGCATAGTGCCACCCAAATCCAAACAAAAACACACCGTGATAGTAGTGCTGGCTCGTCCTAGTGATAGGTGCACATGCACCAACAAACAATAAACTCAACAATCACTGTGCCCTGCTGTGTCGGTGTGTCGTGTGCTGTAGTGTATCCCCCCTATCTGGGCTGTGTGCTTGTGTACCAAAAGCAACTAGTGCTGTCACAGCAAACACACAAAATCAACAAACTAAATAAACCAAAACATCCCAAACAACAACCTGTGTCCCATCCAAACAACCACCAAACAAAATAGATGTGTGTGCTGTCGCTGTGTGTGTGTGTAGAACTGTGTGGTCAGTGCATGTATATTTGTGTGTCGTGTGGGGATAAGATGTGAAAACAATAGAAAATGTCAAATGCTGTAGTGTATTCATTTATTTATTTATTCGACTCCGAGAATAATGGTTTAAATAATTCCTTTCATTCATGGCGCTAATTTTTATGAACCAAACAAAACCGGAACAACCATGACAAGAGTGTTAAACAGTTGAACCCTAATAGTACACAACAACAACATGAAGTGCGTTGATCTCAGTCCCTGATATACTATACGCCTGTATTTGCTGTATGCGAATCTCACACGCTTTAACAATGCAATACCACCGAT
>NW_011362912.1:241479-242707 GCF_000735185.1 Notothenia coriiceps | reverse complement strand
ACCTAACCCAATACACAGAGCGCCCAGTCATACTGGTTCAGCTAGTCAGCCATTCAGCTCCAGCACACAGAAACATACAGAGCTGTAATGTAATCTGGCATGAGGTCATGAAATGTGTGGGCAAATCGTTCTCAGCGTGGAAAATGATACAGAGGTAATGGCACTGATAGCGAGCCTGTGAGAAAACTGAATAAAGAGATGACGGTGCACATGAAGTAGCATTGGGAAGGTCAGTGCGTGTTTTTTAAGTAGCCAAATGTCTTGATGAAGTGTCCTTGATAGTGAACTTTTAGCCGCTTAGTCGGTCAATGTCCTCAGATAGAAAAGTAAGAAGAAAAACGTACATATTTAGATTGTAACAAATGAAGAGCAGTCGACTTGAAACCTCCCTGTTGCTCAGTTGCAACGGACAAAAACATTGCATTCACACCAAGACTGTGGTCCTCGTTCAAAATGCCTGGTTCATATTGTGAATTTAAAAAAGATAAAATGCAACAAAACCTTTACTGTTGACGTTTAGTAAAAGATAGTCAGGCCTATATAAAGTATGTTTGTTATGCAGTTGATGTGACGTATGTATCATAACATTAAAACAAGTCAATGTCCACTGAACGTTACACATGAGTCTCCTTGTTTAAACCCTCCTATTGTCCTTGTGTGTGTGTGTGTCCCCCCCTTACTTTGGTGTTCGCGGTCAAATTTGGCCGGTCCTGTTTAAACTGCTATTACATTAACACAAAAACCATTAATCATCACCACATTTCATTTAACACCCTTTCAAACTGTACATATTGTATCGGACTACTGGTATACATGAAGAACTGCAGTAAATATACAAAGAATAGACACTGAACATGTATTGCGTGTGCCAGGTTTGATCCATGTGGGGGGATGGGCACATAAGAGCGGGAAATGTGTCAAAGTGTTCTGTGTGTGTGTGTGTGTGTGTGTGTGTGTGTGTGTGTGTGTGTGTGTGTGTGTGTGTGTGTGTGTGTGTGTGTGTGTGTGTGTGTGTGTGTGTGTGTTTTATCTGATCCGGATGGTTACTAATTCCTTTTCTTCATGGCGGTAATTTTTGGGTGTTACAAAGTTGACTAAATAATCCAAAGTCCAATGAAAGTGTTGATCAGCCATTGTATGTGTTCAAATGTCTACTGTGAAGGATATCATAAAGTCTTAATGCAATCGAATGTAAAACAAAAAAGTTATGATTGATGAAAGTAGTAAA
>NW_011362912.1:233271-241434 GCF_000735185.1 Notothenia coriiceps | reverse complement strand
CTGGTGTGCTTCTATAGGAGTTGTCGTGAAGACCCCCCTCAACTTTTTTAAACTGGTGTGTTGCTATAGGAGTTGTGTGAAGGACCCCCCGTCAATAAACCTGTGGTTCTATAGGAGTTGTTGTGAAGACCACCCCCCCCTCAATAACCTGTTGTGTTTTATGAGTGTGTGGAAGACCCCCCTCAATAAACCTGTGTGCTTTCTATAGGGAGTTGTGCTGAAGATCCTCACTAACCTGTGTGCTTTCTATAGGACGCTTGTGGTGAAGACCCCCTCACTAAACCTGTTGCTTTCTATGGAGTTGTGTGGAAGACGAACCCTCACTAAACCTGGCCATATATGTGGCATGCTGTTTTCTTATAGCGAGGGGGGCTGTGTGAAGCGCCTCACTAAAACCTGGTTGCTTTCTATGGAGTTGTGTGAAGACCCCCGTCACTGAAAACCTGTGTGTTTCTATGAGTTTGTTGAAGACCCCCCCTCACTAAACCGCACCGGGGGTGTGTTTCTATAGGACTTGTGCGTGAAGACCCCCTCACTTAAACCTGTGTGTTTCTATAGCCGGTTGTGTGGAGACCCCCCTCGCACGAAAACCTTGTGTGGTGTTTCTATAGGAGTTGTGGTGAGACCCCCTCACTAAACCTGTGTGTTTCTCTTTAAGTTGGTTAGACCCCCCCACCTAAACCTGTGTTTTCTATAGAGTTGTGTGAGCTCACATTAAACCTCTGTGTTTGTATAGGAGTTGTGCATGAAGACCCCCACCTGTTTGCGACGGCATCAGCGACCCACGAACCTGCCACCAGGGTCAAGCTGGGGAATGCTGGTCGTGGCCGCCTGCTCCAGACACTCGCCTCCGAGAGGCGCTGTGGCAGAAGGCTACCGTTCTTTGTAGGTCTGAGATTTAAGTCAAAAATACATTTTGAGAGAAACAGAATTCTGGATAATTTTTGTATTTTTCTGTGATTATTGTGAGTTTTTTTTTTCTTCTGAGACTAAAGTCAGAATCAGCGACTTTTATCTCAAGAAAAAAATAAGAAAAATCGGAAAAATAAATCTTAGAGTTGGTTGAATCGAATATTTATATTTACTTCTGAAAAAAGAAATTCAGAAGAAAAATTTATAGAAATAATAGAAAATGTAAAAATAAATTCCATTCTGAATCTTTCTGGCATTTTATTTTTTCACTTCAGAAACTCAGATATTTTACGTTAAATTCAGAATTAAAAGGCAGGAATCTGACATTAAAGTCAGGAAAAAATGTCATATCTAAATATATTTGGAAATTTCATCTCATGAATTCCAATAGAAAACAAAAAAAATGACATTTCACATTTTTTTTTCCCTTAAAAGTTCACCATAAATAATATTCTCAATTTTTATTTTCCAGCAAAATTAAAATGTCTGGAAAAAACATTCTTTTTTGTAGGAAAGTTGAGAATTTTTATTTTTTTCTGAAACATTTAAGGAATCTGTCTTTTTATTGGGTCAGAATCCCAAAAACATGTCACACGTGTTTCCTAATCCTCGGTCCATAGGAAACAGCAGGTGTGAGTCTGTGTGTCTGTGAGCTGATCTGGCCCAGAGGCCTTAGGGGGGGCCCCCCCCCCTTGAGAACCCTATCTATTGCAGTTGGCCAGTGTGTTTCAAACTGATTCTGATCTGAAGCTTTAAAAGTTGGAAGTGGTGTTTGTGAGATGTCCTTTGTGCAGAGATTCTGGTTTCAGTTTCTGTTCGGACTTCATGATACAAAACAACAAGGTCCAACTGTGGCTGGTTACCCAGAACACTGATGATGGTTCAAAAAAGAACCTCTTCAGTAGCTTCATTAGCTCTCGTAAATCCTTTGTTTGCTCAGCAAAAGTCTTTTTTTTAAATGCTAGTAGGGAAGGTCCGCCACTTCAGTCATTTTTGCAGATCATTTTTCCACTCTATTTATCACTTGTCTATTTGAATTTTCTTCGGCTTAAAGATATTGATTTTTACATGATATAAAAAAAAAAGCGATTGAAATTCTCCATTTTTACCGAGATGAAAAAAGGCATTTTCTGCTTTTTTTTTTAATGCAATTACTCTTTTTCTGCAGCACTACTTAGAGCGGGGGGTCAAACTAAAATACACAGTGGATTAAGAATGGGGACTAGTGAGGCCGTGACTGGTTCAATGTTTATTGAAAGACTTATGAAATGAAACTTATTGCCACTTATTAACCTTGAACATAACAAGCTCATTTTGATTGCCTTTTAAAAACAATATTAAAAAATTAAATTAATCAGTTCATTAATTTCTTATGGCTCCTATCTGCAGCTTTTCCAGAGTCATTTTCTTTATGATTACATTTCCCACAGGCAAACAACAAGCTTCAACAAAACTATTTTTTCCTTCAAGAGAACCCAAACATGCCCTGTTTGTTTCACTGAAGGAGAAAGTGCAGAAGGAAACATCCCATTAAAAACTTCCATGTGGCTGCTCTGTGATGCTAGCTTCAGATACTTGGCATCTCATCTTGGGTGCAAGGTCATCAATGTTTGGGCTCAGGCTCTGAGCTGAGGAGACCCTCAGGATGGAGTGAAGGTGTGTGTGTAATATACCGGCGGGCCAGATCTAATAGGAATTAGAAATTATCCTGCGGGCCGAAATTAAATCCAGCAAGGGCCTGATTTGGCCCCCGGGCCTCGAGTTTGACACATGTGATTTAGAGGGATGTCATTGTTATTCCTTCCCTTCAAGATAATCCATTAGTTTTAACCCCTTCCTGTCACCCTTTGAGCAAAAGCACACATGGCAATGAGGACACTTATGCATTCAAGGTGAGCAGGAACTAATTGAGACTCCAGATAATGCAGCGTTCTTTATCAGAGGATCATTTAAAGCTTCAGAAAGCACGTTACTTTTCATGCTTTCTGGCAACGTGAAATGAACTTAATACCTCCTGACATCTCCGTTATTTCCTTTCTCACACACACTTCATCTCACACACACTTCATCTCACACACGTCCTCTCGTTCAGTCACAGTTACTGTTTGCAGGAGGAAGAGAGGAGGCTTAGAGAAGAAATCCTCACGCCTCCCATCGCTCTTGTTTGTCAAGCAAGACGGATGAGGCAGCATGAACCTTTCCTGTCCAACAGGGAATACACACACACACACACACACACACACACACACACACACACACACACACACACACACACACACACACACACACACACACACACACACACACACACACACACACACACACACACACACACTGTCTCTATCCATTATCTCACACGGGACTCACTGCTACCAAACCCATCGGGGCTGGCTGTTTGTCGAAGAGGACGTGATGAATAACATTTCTGTTTTAGACGTCGGTTAAGAAAAGAAAGGGCAACTCCATCGTCTTTTATTATATCCAATTTATTTGTATTTTGCTGTATTTAACATCGTAGAAGACAAAGACACAAAGAAAGACACTTTTATGATCAACAGGTTTCAAAAGAAAGGTATCGATGGATGAAGAGGGAAGTCTCTATTTATCACTTGGTCTAGAAATGTCTATTGAATTCTCTAGGCTTTAAAGATATTGATTTTAAAAGAGAACATAATCCGTAAATCTCCATATTTGATGAGTTGAAAAAAGCATTTTATGATATATATTTATATTTAATGCAATTATCTTTTTCTGCAGAAGAATGCCATTGTTATTCCTTCCCCTAAAGATAATCCACTAGTCTAACCCATGCCTGTCACCGTTTGAGCAAAAGAAGACCTGTCCTTACAGATAGTCAGGAATTGTGATATCCTTAAGAAGAAAGCGTTAAAAAAAAGCCGGTTTCAGCTCAAATATCTAAACTCACGAGCACAGCAAAATATGTTTTAACTGTCTGTTGTGAAGATGATGGAGCAGCTGACAGTCTCAGAGTTGCATCCTTCTCCAAAGGCAAACAGGAAGTACATCACCTTCCTTATCTTTGCCAACTCAGCGATTCTTTCCCCAAATTCGTACGAATCGGCCTCGTAGAATTGGACGCTTTGGTCCTTTTCTCCCCTCCAAAAAACTCCAGCTGGCTCCAGAAGTTGCCGATTCATCAGGTTGGTTAAATCCGGCGTCCAGAGCTGAGAAGTGGCGGTTATTGTGAGGCGTGCGATATCTGGAAGGCACACCGACCACCGTGAGAACTTTAGGGATTGTTTGCTGAAGTCCAGTTGATAAACGGTCTCGTTGGGACGAAGCAGACGTTCTCCGTCCTGCCTTTTCTGGCCTCGTTGCTGCAGAGATTGAGCTCGTTGACGCATCAACTCCGTCAGATCGAGGTCCGGACGGAAAGAAATCTCCAGCTCCGAAGACATGTTTGTTTGAACTCCTGGTTACTCTTTCTCCTCGCTGGTGCAGAATGTGTTCAAAGCTGGTGCTCCACAGATCAACAGAGAGGTGCTAAGGAACAGATTTAATGATATGTTCAGGGTTTTCCCTCAGGGACATTTGCCTGGTACTGTTGTCTGTGTCTATTGTTTGCTTGGCTACAGGTGTTTAACTCTAATGCCAGAAGTTAATTACCCTAAGGTAACATGTTCCTGATGTGGAAAGGGTCCACTGAGATTAAGAGTCAACGTTGTCAAAACAAGTAAAAATTTCCAACTTTTTCAGTCAGTACGCCAAAAAAAGTCAGCATTTTAGAAAAGTCAGAAACCAAAAAGTTTGAATTCTGAGATTAAATTCAGAAGTCTGGAATGTTAGTCTACGAGGAAATGATCCGACTTCTCATTTGTTTGATTAATAGACATTTTCCTGATGAGTTTATGGTCTCAATTGCTAGTTTCAAGTCTCTTTCAAGACAGAATGATAACTGTTTCGTACATTTTTGGTCCTATTTGAAGTAAAATATACGAGTTTGAACTCGTTGACGCATCAACTCCGTCAGATCGGTGTCCGGTCGGAAAGAAAGCTCCAGCTCTGAAGACATGTTTGAACTCACAGTAGCTCTTCGTGTTTAAAGCTGGAGTTTCACAGATCAACAGAGAGGTGCTAAGTAACAGACCTAATGATATTTGCCTCCCCAGCTCAAGGTTTGTCCTCAGAGAGATTTGCCAACTACTGTTTGTACCACGTTTTGTTTGTGTCTTGTTTTCGCTTGGCTACAGGTGTTTAACTCTAATGCCAGACATTAATGACCCTAAGTCAACGTGTTCCTGATGAGTTTATGGTCTCAATTTCTTCAGAATTCTGAGCAAAAGTCCTAATTCTGAGTCAACGTTCTCAAAAACAGTCCGAATTCCAACTTTTTCCGAGTAAGAAGCCGAAAATAGTCCGATTTTTCTGAAAAGTCAGAAACCAAAAAGTTGGAAGACTGAGATTAAAGTCAGATTTCTGAGATTTTAGTCTTCGAGAAAATGATCCTACTTGTCATTTGATTCTTTAACCTTAAAATACCTTTTCCTGATGAGTTTGTGGTCTTAATTGCTAGTTTGAAGTCAGAGTTCTCAGAAAAAGTCAGATTTCCAACTCAGGATTTCCAAGATTTCCTCCGAATTCTGAGTTCAAAGTCAGTCTAGTCTACGAGAAAATGATCCTACTTCTCATTTGATTCCCTTGATAGACCTTTTCCTGGTGAGTTTATGGTCTTCATTGTTGGTTTCAAGTCTCTATCAAACAGAATGATTTGATAGACACTTCGGGATTTGAAATCAAACATGAAACCCAATATTATTATTATTACTTGAAACTAGCAATCAAGATAGCATTTTAGAGGGATTTCGACCACTTTGTTCTTTCTTTTTTCACTTAGCTAAAGTTAATTACCCGCCTAAAACGGTCTCGTGCATTGTTCAGTTGTACTTCGTTTCGCCATCTCTTGACATTTCTGGTTAAATAAAGTCAAGATGTTAGATTCAAGGCTTCAACACTGGAGTCCACAAACCAATGGATGTTATGGGAGGGAGAGATTCCCTAACAGCGATTCCCTTTGGTCTCTACGTGCTGACGGCTTGCAGAGGAAGTGCTCTCTGCTTGTGTTTCAAGCGGTCAGTCATCAGGTCTGTTTCCTCTCAGAGTTCAGATGAAAGCTGAGATGGATGGAGCCTCACTTTCCACAGTGCAGAGACACAGAGTTTGAGCAGGAGCCTCCCGGGGGATTACAGAACGACTCTGAGGTTTGATGGTGCAGTGCTTTGTTTTTCTTCCTCCTCTTCGGCCCTCTAGAGAGGCCACGCTGTCCCCATCAGCAGACTGTCGCCTCGAGGTTTGACAGGAAGTGCTATTAGCAAACCTGACATCTCCAAGGACGCTGTTGTCACACCTGTGTTGACACCTGTGGTGTCGCTATCTGAATCAAACAGTTTTTATTGTGCGCCAGGGGAGGAGCATGTTTTTTTAAAGTAAGTACAAAAAAAGTCAGAATTTAGAAAAGGTCAGAATTCCTAAAAAAATCAGATTTTTTTTTTAATTCGGTGGAAAAGTCTGACATTTGAAAAAAAGTCAGAAATCCAAAAAATGTCAAAATTCTGAGAAAAAAAGTCAAGATTTCATAAAAGTTGAATTCTGAGAAAATGACTGAATTCCCCCCAACAAAAGATTTCTTAGAAATAATTTAAAATTCTTAGAAAAATCCCAAATCAGCTCCATCAGCTGATGAGTGTCGCCTCCTGTAAGAGGTTTGACAGGAAGTGCTGTCAGTCACCCTGACATCTGCACACCGCTCACATGTGGTGTCGCTTCTCGGGGAGGAGAAAGAGCCAAACTACGGGTATGAAAGGTGAGGCGTGGTCTCTAAAAATCTACGAATAAATGCTGAGTCAGAATGTTGAGGAAAAGTCTGAATTTGGAGAAAAAGTCAGAAATTTAAAGAAAATTCTGAATGTTGAGAAAAAGTGAAAAATTCTGAAAAAAGTCAGCATTTCAAAAAGTAAGAATTTTGAAAATGTCAGAATTCTCAGAATAATGTCAGCTCACATGTGGTATCGCTCACTGAATCCTTTCCAGTATTGCGCTATACTGCTTACTCGTGGACAATTCACAGATCAGGTTGCCTCAAGGTTGGGTTTTTTTTATGACACTGGCCGTGGCTTATGGGGGGAAATGTGTGTTTACTAACCAAAGGGTCAAAGGTTAGATACCAAGGTCCTGCAGTAAACATGTCAAAGTGTCCTTGGACAAGATACTTACAGTAACGCCAGATTGCTCCCGTAGGTATATTTAGTATTGAAGTGTATACTGTAGGTTGCCTTGAATACAAATAAACATTTTAGTAATGAGGTGAAATTTAATGGGTCCCTATTCTGCTTTTTTTTGTCTGTGGTTTTCGTGTTCTATTGGTTTTTTGCATGTAAATGGTCTGCAAAGGCTAAAATCCCTCATGTTAGGAAAGACAACAACACGCACACACACACACACACACACACACACACACACACACACACACACAGTTATAACCTCTCACCCGTGTCCTATTACAGCTGGATTTATGATTGAGAGACTCACAGTGATAAATCTGTCCCCTGGTCCTGAATGCATCAGCAGACAAGAGGCTCTCCACCTGCACGTTATTTATTCTCCACGAAACACCGCCTGTTTGTTTCTCTCACCTTCCCCCCAGAGATGGCAAAAGTACACATCCTTTCCTCAAGTAGAAGTACAGATACTCGTGTTTCAAAATACTCTGGTAAAAGTAGAAGTACTGACTAAACTTCTTTACTCAAGTCAAAGTAAAGAGGCTTTGAAATGTACTTCAGTAAAAAGTACCCATAACTAGCAGCTGTTTTAAAGAGTACCTGACCTCCCTTTATATTAATAGAACAATAATGTCATTGTTAGCTAATGAATGTTTCCATGCTGAACAACGGCAACATGACAACGTTTTCATTGGTCCCTCTTCTTTAGAGAAGACCAGGAAATGATGGATACACGGATCGTGTTCAAATCAATAGGCACGCAATGACTCTAAATAATAATGATCACGCCACCAAACACACATTCAAACTAAAGGAACCAGCCTGTTTGGAAAATGTGAGAAGTAGAAAGTACAGGTATTTGGGTTCAACATGTAAGAAGTAGAAAGTACAGGTATTTGTGTTCAACATGTAAGAAGTCAAAGTAAAAAGTCGTCAGAAAAATAAGTAGTGGAATAAAGTACTGATACCAGAAAAATGTACTTAAGTACAGTAACAAAGTATTTGTACTCCACTA
>NW_011362912.1:231676-233231 GCF_000735185.1 Notothenia coriiceps | reverse complement strand
GTCGTCGTGTCGTCGTGTCGTCGTGCTCTCGTCGTGTGTGTGTGTGTGTGTGTGTGTGTGTGTGTGTGTGTGTGTGTGTGTGTGTGTGTGTGTGTGTGTGTGTGTGTGTGTGTGTGTGTGTGTGTGTGTGTGTGTGTGTTTGGACAATGGCAACACTTCCTTTTTGGCCTAATAGGCAGGGAGCCCCAGCCATTGTGGCCTGATTAGGGCTCCCATTCAAGCTCTCTGGGATTTCTAATTGCGAGGCCTTGTGCAACGAACTCCCCCTCACTTCCCACCCCGCTACACTCCCCTCACGACTACTGTAAGACTTAATGAGACACAATTACTGCCCCCTAGGAGTCCTGCAGCGAGCCAATCACAAAGAGAGACAAAGACCCCCAGTGAATGGCCACTCAGCGGAAAAAGAGACAGAGAGAGGGAGGGGGGAATCACAAGCCCTCATTGTCCAGAAAAAGCAAAGAGAGAAGCCTTTTTTTGGAGAAATATAAATGTTTTTATTTAATGCCGGCTCATAATTAGGCCCCTGAGAGGGAGAGGGAGAGCCAAAGGAGTGGAGAGGGCGGGGAGTTCAATTGGGGAAAAGGCCCGAGAGGTACAAAAGACGAAGAATGACATGTTAGACGTGCAAAGAAGGACGGAGGGAGGGAGGGAGAAGGAGTAAAGAAGACAGGACAAATAGATACGGAGGTGAAAAAAACACAGAAGTGGAAAAAGAGAACAAAACCAAGTGGAGAAACTTGACAGGACTTTCTTCTTTTCTTGTCTTTTTTTAAGCTTTCTAAGCCTATTTGCTGTGGGAAACGGCCTGACGTTGAGTGATGTGTGCCGGGCGCAGTGAAAAGCCGAGGCAGTCGCAGGTTTGGCACTTCACGTTTGGCTCAAGAGGGGAAATATTCCTCGATTTGAGGAACTATGTGGGAAGCCACATAGCAGGGACTACAAGGGTTTGCATTTAGAAAGAGCTGCAATAACAGATTAAAAAGGCGCGATTTGCACACAGCTCTCGACTGAATGGGAACATTTACCGTATTATTCCTCTAGAATAATACAGATATTGTTTCCAGCAGTCACGTCTGGGGATTTTGAGGCGTTCTCATGGAGCGGGGGGTTTATTACGAAAGCTGAGCCTCGGTATATGATGTTCTCAAGGAATATCTGAGACAACAGATATCAGCGAGCAAATAAAAGACTAAACGTCAATCATTTCTCTTGAGAAATGCTGCGCTCTTGGAGGAATTCAGAGAGCTGTACAAAACTCACCCAGCAGGAGATATGGCAGGTGTGACCTGACACAAATAAAAAGGATTAAATAGTAAAGGGTTTTCAGGATTTTTGAATGGAATTTTTTCCCAGGATACACTCGTGGATAGAGAGAGCTTTGAATGTTCTCAAACTATTTGGAAAAACTAAATGGACAATCTTTGTCTTAGAAAGAATTTAATCTATGAAAATCTTAGTCACACTTCTTGCTTTTGGCTAAACGACCAGACAACAATGTCAGCACACACACACACACACACACACACACACACACACACACACACACACACAC
>NW_011362912.1:229765-231667 GCF_000735185.1 Notothenia coriiceps | reverse complement strand
CTCTTTAAAGTAGAGACACTACATACTGATATACACCTGAACATCAGCAGGAGAGGACTCTTTAAAGTAGAGACACTACATACTGATATACACCTGAACATCAGCAGGAGAGGACTCTTTAAAGGTAGAGACACTACATACTGATATACACCTGAACATCAGCAGGAGAGGACTCTTTAAAGACTCGTAGAGATGATAGCTATATAAGATCCATCCTTGAAGGTGACGGCTGCTAAGAGTTCAAAGTGTACGGTGCATTAAAGGGAAACTCTCTGATCTTCGCTCCTTCGATCTCTTCGATGTTACCCTGACATCTGTAATTGACTTTCTTGTGGAACGCCTCGTCCTCTTCCACCTCAGTAAGTGCTTCTGAGTGGTTACACTGAGGCACTGTCTGAATGAGGCGTAATTACACGTGGGTAGACAGTGAACACTCAGTATTCCCAATAATTAATAGAGGCTAGAAGAGATCCATTATAAAGTTGAAAAGTGGCCACTGTGGAAGAAGACATTTGGAAAGTAAAAACCCTCAAATCTGATGTTTACTGGTGAGTTTTCACATCGTTAGTGCATTCAGAACCTTCCCTCTGAGGTGTTTTCATGAATATGTGTGATGTCTGTTAGTCAGCAGGGTCTCAGAAACACCACAGGTCTTGGGCAGAAAGAAGAACTCCTTTAATGTTGGAGCAGATCCAATTCATGTTTCAGTTTATTGAGCGTTGCCAGGTTTTCGGGTGCATTCATGTGGTGTCGGAATAATTGGATAAATTAGATCCAGGACTCGGAAAGCAACGCATCTTTCCAGCATTCACATTTCCACATTACGACTTCAATTACTGAGCATGTGAACACCCCGATGCTCTGCAAAGTGCCGTCATAGATCTTTCTCTCCAACCTTTGTTTATTGATTGTTGTTTAGGGTTTAAAGTGTAGAGGTTAAATCCCCCTTTTGCCAGCTCTGTGAACCCAGACATGTTGAGCACCCCAAAGTTTTATGATAGAAATGTATAGTACACTGAAAAAAAAATGAACCGTGGACTTTAATTAAATGTATCATGTCAGATTACACATAAACGTATTAGGTTACTTGGAAGCAATAATATTCAGTTGAACCTACTATTTTCTATATTTCTATTTAATATTATTGCTTTCAACTAAGCTAATACGTACGTAGAACGTTTAAATGTTTTCAGTGTAGGGTCTCCAGCACATAGAAACTGCCGGATGCTAACCGGCATATGTTGGGTAATTTGCACATTAGCACAAGTTGTGTTCATTAGCATTATAAGTTTATGCCCACAACTACATTTGGACAGTTTTGGAGCAGGTTTTGTAAGTTATTGGGAGCGCTGAATGCATTTATTTTCCATGTTCCTGATTAGAAATCGCTAAAAACTAAATATCCTCAATCACCCCCAAAACCATTCAACAAATGTCCTTATCGGATATAGAAAATATGCTAGTTAATGCAATTTATGCCAATTCTACAAATGTCCCAACATCCGCAGGTTAGCATCCGGCAGTTTCTATTTGCTGGAGACCCTACTATACATTTCTAACATAAAACGTTATGGTGCTCAACATGTCAAGGTTCAGACAGACCGTAATGTTCGATGAAAGCTGTAACAAAGTGAAACATTTTCTGTCAGGAACAGGAAGAAGAAGGAGATGAAGCGTGAATGAAAAAGACAGACTCGTTACAAGACAAAAAAAAGCTCACCACACCTATCCATAACTTCACCCTCAACATAGACGGCTTCCCAGTTCAAACCTCCCCTCACATCCGGAACCTAGGCATCATATTTGACCAAACCCTCTCCTACAACAGATACATCAAACAGATCACAAAGACAGCCTTCTTCCACCTCAAAAACATCGCCCGTCTACGTCCATCCCTCTCTC
>NW_011362912.1:225549-229680 GCF_000735185.1 Notothenia coriiceps | reverse complement strand
CACACACACACACACACACATACACACACACACACATAAACACACACACACACACACACACACACACACACACACACACACACACACACACACATACAATCCAGCACACAATCCAGAATTGTAGTTAGTTCGTTGCATTGATTATGTTCAACTGTGGATTTGTTAGTGTTTGAGAACCAGGGAATTTCTGTGAAATAGTTATATTTTATATTTTCTTTAGCACTCACTGGTACTATATGAGGTGCTTTAAAACACCACCGCTATGCCTGTTATCTGTACAAGCCGATATACTGTGACGTTGAAATCCTTCTAATACACTGTTCGTACTTATATCTATGCAAAGTATTCAACTCTAATATGTCAGAAATCCTTTATTTTTCTCAGAGTGTATTTCAGATCTGTGGGAAACACTGTATCACATATATTGTTATTATTTTAATTGTGTATGACATTCTTAGTCCAAGCCAGCAAGATACTACAGCTGCAACCATAATCCAAAACTCACCTTACCCTCACCCTGAACCTTACTTTGTTGAAATAATGTCTAGAAACATTCCCTCTAAAATGTGAGGGAAGGTTTAAAGACATTTAAGACAAATGAGACACACGCTCTCGTCGAAACGTTTGTTGAATTAAAACTCCAACCTGCAACACCCTCACTCACTTTCCCTGCCTCACACACACGCAGACACACACTGCCTTGGCCCCATGTTCCTTTCAGTGTGTGCCTCCTCTCAGCTACTGACTGAACCCCCTTTGTTCGACAGTGACCCTCTTAAGCGCAGGTTGAAGCCTGCAGCCATTCCACTTTGGATTTGGACCCTATCGCGTGTCACACGGCTAAGTCGACCAGGACTGGGCCTCTTCACTCAGACACACTGCAACAAGTAGCCATTCACATTACAATAAATGCTGCAGGAGAGTTGAAACTGAAATGACTAGATCACCCCAAATTATAAGCAGTGTCCGGAGGAGAAGGCTGCATCACATCAGTTAGAGATGGAGTAAAATAATGTGTTTGCTTGTCTTTATGTGAATGCACCTGCAAGTACAATCATCTGTCAAGATTTAGGGCCAGGCTGATGTTGTTTTACAAAATTACAACTACATACAAAAGCTAAATTGTATGTAAAACGGTACTCCATCAAAAAGCATCTGAAGATTGATTTTGATTGGACATTTTTACAGAGTTTTAGGATATCTGATTTTCGTGCAAAAATTATCAAAGGAAAAGGAAGCAAAGATTATTTCTCAGGTTAAACAAGTTCATAATTCAAGATCTCTAAAGGTAGAGGTACATTTGATCCTGGACTGCATTCTACATCCACCACACAAATAACAGTAACTAGAAAAGTGCAGTACCGATTTTGGCCAGATGTGTCTCACAAAGGCAAAATGGCGGCAAAGACACCAGGTATGTAGTTTTATTCATCTAGTTTCATGCCTAACGTGTGAAATCGCAACATAACGGGTATGGAAATAATCTGTTGATGTTCAATGTGAGTCCAACATGTTTGCAGGGCTCTCAAGTTTTGAACAGAGTTCAGCGTGAGATTTTGGCAGCGGTGTTTGGTACTCCAATTTCTGGCTCCCCTCAAAATTCACATGAAGCCCTCTGTATCGCGAATGTCAACGGGGGGGGCTAGTGGAGTGCACGCGTCTCAAACACACTTGAACATCGCAGGAGAGGACTCTTTAAGTAGAAGACACTACATACTGATATACACCTGAACATCAGCAGGAGAGGAACTCTTTTAAAGTTAAGAGACCATACATGTGTTCATACACGGCTGCATGCGTCAGCAGGAGAGGAGCTGTTAAAAGTCAGAGACGTCCCTAGCACATGTCTGATCATACACTTTCCTGCAACAAGTCAGCTCTGCAGGAAGAGGACTATGTTTAAACTAGGAGGGTCACCTTTGACACACGGATATGAAAAAGATGAAGACTCATGGTAGCACGAGCAGGAGAGCTCTATACGTGATAGTAACGAGCTCAGAGGTGCAGTAACATCGACTGATGATACCACCACGCACACCACGCACACGAGAACACTCTACAGTTGCAGACACATACATAAGGCTTTGCTAGTACATCATGAACATCAAGGTCACGAGAGCAGCACACTTTATTGTGTGGAGGTGTGACAGAGTGATGTGTGTGTGGTGAACATCAGGCAGGAGAGGACTCTGTGTGAAGTAGAGAGAGTACGTGTTGATATAGCAGTGCTGAGAGTATGCATCAGCATGTGTGAGAACGGACTCTGTGTGTAGTAGTGGTTGCACTGAGCAGTACGTGATGTATACTGTACATGTCAGCTTGTGTGATGTAGTGTGTGTAGAGTGAGTGAGAAGTTGCATGCTGATGTGTACTGAATGTCGAGTGGCAGGGAGAGGTCTCTGTGTGTAATTAAGTAGAGCAAACAATACATACATGATGCGATCAGCGGAACATTCAGCCGAGGCAGGATCCAGTGGTAGTTATAGAGATACATACTGATCAGGAAGTGAACATCAGCAGTGTAGGGGACACACATTAAAGTGGAGACACTAGTTTCTAGATATATCCCGCTGTACATCATCTGGTGAGGACTCTATTAGCAGTAGCGAGACTACAAGTTACTGATATAGTTTTCTATCCTGCGACTAACATAAGCCAAGGAAAGAGAACTCTTTAAAGAGAGAACTACAATAACTGATATACACCTGAACTCAGCAAGGAAAAGAGGCCTCTTTAAAAGTAGAGGACACTAACATACTGATTACAGCTGAACATCAGGCAGGAGAGGACTCTTTAAAGTAGAGACACTACATACTGAATATACAGCTTGAACATGCAGCAGGCAGAGGAACTCTTTAAAGTAGAGACACTACATACTGATATACACCTGAAACATCAGCAGCGAAGAGGACTCTTTAAAAGTAGAGACAATACTGATATTAGCACTTGAACATCAGCAGGAGAGACTCTTTAAAACGTAAGAGACACTACATACTGATATATCCACCTTGAACATCAGGAAGGAAGAGAACCTTTAAAGTAAGAGACTACTACATACTGATATATCACCTGGACATCAGCAGGAGAGGGACTCTTTAAAGTAGAGACAAACTACAGTACTGATATACACCTGACACGCAGGAGAGGACTCTTTAAAGAGAAGACACTTAACATACTGATATACAGCTGAACATCAGCGCACGGAGAGGACTCTTTAAAGGTAGAGAAACTACATACTGATATGACACTGAAGCATCAAGGAAAGGAGAGGACCTTTAAAGTAGAACACTACATACTGATTATACACCTGAAAAACATCAAGCAGGAGAGGACTGCTTTAAAGTAGAGAAACTACATTACTGAATATACACCTGAACAATCAGCAGGTGGGACGCTTTTTCTAAAGTAGAGACACTCATACTGATACACCTGAACATCAGCAGGCAGGGACTCTTTAAAGTAGAGACAACTAACATAACTGGATATACACTGAACATCAGCAAGCAGAAGGACTCTTAAAAGTAAAGAGACCACTACATACTGATTATAGCAGCTGAAACATCAGCAGGAGAGGACTCTTTAAAGTAAGAACACTACAATACTGATATAACACTGAACATCAGGCAGATGAGGACTCTTTAAGTAAAGAGACAACTAACATACGATAATACACTGAAACATCAGCAGGAGAGGACTCTTTAAAGTAGAGACCTACAATCAACTGAATATACACCCTGAACAATCAGCAGAGAGGACTCTTTTAAGTAGAGAAAAACTACATAACTGATATACACCTGAACATCAGCAGGTGAGGACTCTTTAAAGTAGCAGACACTACATTACTGGTATACACCGTGAAAACATCAGCAGGAAGAGGACTCTTAAAGGACAAGTGGCAAAACAGCAAGTCTTTCTTTATCAAAGTTAGAACATTGATGATGAGGATGGATTTTTTAACGCCTTTTCTCTGGCACGGTTCTGTTCTTCAAGGTGGGTTGTCAGAGCGGCTGATGTCCGTCAACTGTACGACTTTCTTCGTGCCTTCCTGCCTTCTGGAGTAACCGGCACGTGAAGCTGTGTGCGAGGGACGCGTTCACGCTCGTAGGCTGCAGGCTCGGCACACGAGGCACG
>NW_011362912.1:221604-225542 GCF_000735185.1 Notothenia coriiceps | reverse complement strand
GCTAGTGGAGTGCACGCGTCTCAAACAAGCCTAGTTTGTTTACAAAATTGCGGCGCAACTTGGTGGGCGGTACCCTGGAAAGAAATCTCTGGGTGAGAAAATCTCTGCGTGAGAAATACAAGGTGTGGCGTGTGAGCGTGTGAATGGAGTGAAATGCGTGTGCGTGAGACTTGAGAGCTCTGTGTTTGATGGATTTCCGTTTTTGAGCCACAACAAAGGCCAAAGTGTGGCCTTCAAACAATAAGATTAGCCTTGTTTTTAGCCTAGCCAGATATGCTCTATGCTCCTGAAGCAGTTACAACATAGATGTGGCTGTTGAAAGCATATATTATAATCACTGTTGACTTCAAAAACCTGAGTGTTTTCAATCCATAGGGTGAAAAAGAAAAGGTAAAACAAGGGTTTGTTCCCAGTTTTTATTGGGTATGCTATAACAGACTGGGAGTTGCACATTTCAAGACTTTTGCAAGTTTCAAAAGGACTTCATTGACTGTCCTCATGAAATCTATGTGTTTCTGAGGTGATTTAGTTATGTGATATACAAGAAAGTAGTTTTAGGCGCAGTAATCCGGATTTAGAATGACACTGGTTTTATGCAGGGTTGAATATAATCAGTTTAATCAAATTATCACCTTTCAAAATAACCCAAAAATAATTTTAGGTGAAAAATATCGTTTTTTCCCCCACCATGAATCTGTCAGATATGCAGATCAAGTGCTCAGGTGTCAGGATGACGACACATGATGCAACACGGTTCTTGGTGTAATTCATTTGTGCTGGAAACAAGGGAACTCATCTCACTTCATTTGCAGGTTTTTAAAGAGTGATTATCAAAGACCTGAGTTAAGCTTAAAAAAGTTAAGTTTTGGAGCTGCCTTCATATAACCGTCAGCCTGTTGCTTCCTGAACAACTGCGTCTGACACCAAGTGGGTCTTTCTCAGTTTCAAGGGGCTCTCTGTTGGTTTCATCAGCTTAATCAGGTCCAACTGTGACTTAGATTGACAAAGCAGCACATATTTCCTCAAGGTGTTTTTCAACATTTCCCTATTTATCTAATATCTAATCCC
This sequence comes from Notothenia coriiceps, assembly GCF_000735185.1. Taxonomy (NCBI): domain Eukaryota; kingdom Metazoa; phylum Chordata; class Actinopteri; order Perciformes; family Nototheniidae; genus Notothenia; species Notothenia coriiceps. The sequence goes on along the minus strand of NW_011362912.1, from coordinate 224,474 downwards.
TTATGCTTTCTTTATTGTCCTGATTTCACTCATGTAGCTCCACATATTCATATCTAGGGCGAAATCCATGCTGTAAAAAAAACAAAAGTTGTTACCGTTTCTGCAGTAAGTGCATCGTTTTTACTTAAGTGTATTATTTGAGGGTTATTATATTCATTGCATCTATGCAGGCCCTCCCTACAGGCCGATCACACAGACTGCGTGGGGCCTCACCTCGCGGAGGGGGCCTCAGCTTGCGGAAGGGGCCTCACCTCGCGGAGGGGGCCTCATCTGAAGCTCAAATGTGGCGCACCTACAGTGTAACGGCCCGTCCACACAGCGGTGTTATAAGCTTCTTCCATTCACTTTGAATGGGGTGACGTCACTTTTCGCCGAACTGCATTGTGGGAAGCAGAGCGGAGATTTCCTGGCGTTTCAGGCTGCAAAAGTTCAAAATGTTCAACTTTTGAAGCTTCTGAAGCTTTCGGTGGAAGCGTCAGCCAATCAAATCATATGCCAGCACAAGCTCTNGTGTGCCTTTGGCAGTTTAAAGTAGAGACACTACATACTGATATACACCTGAACATCAGCAGGAGAGGACTCTTTAAAGTAGAGACACTACATTCTATTTTAACAACTAGATAATAATCTACAAGAAGAATCTACGAGGAAGTAAAAGACGTTTTTGGTCAACTGTCTCTTCCAGGATCTCTTCAGTTAATAAGACATACTTCGACCACAGTAAGTACTAAGTACCAGTCATTGAAATGATGCTTAAACAAAACACATGTTGAGTCTGAGAGATGGGACTTTGATCAGTCGTTGCAATATGATGCTCCGATAATCTCGCACAAGGCCAAGAGGAGAAACTCTGAAACCCAAATCACATGTTCCCCCGCTCTGCCACGAGGCTTTGATTTGAGGGGGACACAATGAAGGGGAAACATGGTGTTCTACAGGAAAACATCTTCAGAAGTGAAAACAGGAAAAGGTATGACTCAGATCAGAGACAGGAAACTCAGAGACGTGTTTTGAAATGCTTGCTACAAACATCCATGTTGTCCAAATGAGTCCCACTCATTTGGGATTAGTCATGGTTTAAATTCTGCTGCAGTTTGAGTGGATTTTGCCAAAATTACTCAATCCTGTTTCACAAGGAACCATCGCAGAGTGAGATGCAAAGAACACAGGAATCAACCGAATAGTTCATTACGAGATGGAAAACCCAATGACCATGTGTTCTCATCTTTAACACGGACAGTACAAGCGTACCCCAGGTTGTTGGTGCAATACCTTCCCTAGTTACCTGGATATCTTGGTCCACGAACAATGCTCCCACTGACCCTCTGTTTCACAACTTCCCGAAGCTCACTGAATGTAATATCTTTCACAATGCCTGTTAAATATATAACATAGTACATCTTCTAAAAGACAGACCTCATGTGTGACCTTATTCACCTCGCACACATATGACGTCTCCATTGTTCCTTTGTTTGGATGCCGCTGCTCCTTCACTCACTTTTCCTCCGGTTTTCCATCCAAAAGTGAATCTTTAGACTAATGTAGTGACCACGAAATCCATGTGTCTGATTGTGTTTGTGATTCTCTCCTGGGCCGACAGGTGAGTAGACGCCTGTTGTTGAGAAAAAAATATATTATTATTGAAAAATGCAATATTCTTGTTTATTCCAACAGGTGATGTAAAATAAATAAAAACAAATTATAAACAAACTATTTCCTACATAATCTGATAGTTTAAATACTTCAATCAGCCACCACTAAGCTGCAGCCCCTCGACCTGCAGGTGTAACACACTCAAATTTAATAAATAATGCACACCACACACACTCACGCTGTATATCGAGTCCAAAATGATAAATTAATATAAACTAAGGAAATGGCTCCTACACTAGATATAAGGGTTTTCTAAAGGGTAGAAAGCGTAGGTCCTGAGGTATGGAATGATCTTATAGAACTATAAACATTTCATTATCTGTGTCTTTAAAAAAAAGCACTTAAAGCAAACAATATATTTATTCGTTATTACAACCCAGATGCATTTTCGTCTGTGTCTTCCAATTTCTTTTTTATTTACAGCCCTTTGCCATCAGGCTTAACTTCATGCTGTTCTGAGATTCCCTGCTTATCTCCAGGCCATATCTCCGCGCTGTTGTCTCCACATGTTTGGTAAATCGATGTCATCTGGAGCTGAGATTGATTGTGCTTCGTCCGCCAAATACGAATTTGTTCATATAATATCATTAAATTAGATCTTATAGAACAGCTCTACCGGTACAAACAACTCTACAGGTCACCTCAACAAGACAATGTGGAACAGAACTGGCAGCTGGACTTCAGAGCACAGATACTCTGCGTATTTATTTTACATTTTGACAAAGAGAGGAGAAAAGAAACAGACCGGCATATCTGTGGCAACCGATGGAGCACAAACTCATTTCATCTTCCTCCTCAAACCAAAGAATGCTGCAGAGCCTCTGCTTTCAATTGTTCCGCTCATGTTTTCATTGGAAACAAATGCCTGTGTTTTGTTTGGGTAAAAGTCAGGGGGTTATATTCAGTAGGAATCAACAACAGAGAACATTTCGAAACCAAGGGCAAGCGGTCCAACATCAGCATTTTAGGATGTGTGCCTGCTCAGTTCAGGACCATGAAGAAGAGTGCATGTGACTGTGGATAATCAACATCTCTATAAGTCAAGTGACCGCTATTGCCACCTTTAGCTTAGCGATGGTGACGTGAAGTCATGTGACCGTGCTGTAGTTCCTTTATAGCCCAACATTAGCCTCCTTTAGCTTAGCGGTGGTGACGTGAAGTCATGTGACCGTGCTGTAGTTCCTTTATAGCCCAACATTAGCCATCTTTAGCTTAGC
>NW_011362912.1:220161-221570 GCF_000735185.1 Notothenia coriiceps | reverse complement strand
AGCGTCAGCCAATCAAATCATATGCCAGCACAAGCTCTAGCCAATCAAACCGCTGCTTGTGTGTCAGGGGCGGGAGATTCATGTGATTGGTTGTTGGTCGAGCTTCAGACACGCCCGCCGGCAAGCTTTTTCCAAAGCCGCTGTGTGGACGTTCCGTAAGCGTGCCACAGTTTCGCAGCTGCGAGGCTCCACTAGCACCCCCCATCGACGTTCGCAACACTGAGGGCCTCATCATATAACTTTGCGTGGGGCCACAAGTTGGCTCTACATTACGAATGCGTTAAAACAAGGGCAACGTTTTTGTGTTACTTGAAGTTTGCTAAATGCTTCATTTTTGTTGCATCTTGTATATTTAGGTGGCATTACCCTCATTTCAACCAAGATGAATCTACCTTATACCATTGGTGCCAAGTCCCAAACAAGTATAACTCTAAATAAGCTTTCTGAAAGAAACATATAATCCATACATAAAATAAATATTGCTATATATATAAACCTGCATCTGGAATAAAGACAGTTCATACTTCTTTTCACAGAACGTTTTTACACACGGATCATCATTAGATCTCTAGTTTGGTGGACTTTTCTGCAGTTTTTCCCTCAAAGTGGGATTGCTCAAGAGTAAAACCTACATAAAACCCCCTGTATTATAATCTTAAAATAATATAATCTTTGTTACAGAGTATTCTTTCTGCACTGCAATTACTGCAGATTACCCGTCGATCGAACAGTGTCTGCGCAAATGTACCTCTATTTTTACAGGGTGGCGTTTCTCTCTCTGCAATTTCTAAGTAATCATTCCAACCGTTTTTTCTTTTGATGAAAATCATAGTGATTAATAACAAGATAAATTGCTCTTTTCTAGTCAAATGTTCCAGGAAGTCATCGTGCACTGTCAGGAAAAAAAACTGAACACTACAGTTATCTACTTCTTGCTTATACAACAAGTGCAGTGCAGTGAAGTAAACACGTAAGAAAACATTAACACGTCTGCGTAGTAATTTATTACAGGCTGGTAATCATTATCTTGAAGAAGAGATCCAGAGACTTTCTATCGGCTGATTAATTATTACCTCAGCCAAGGAGGTTATATTTTTGTTTGCTGGTTCGTCTGCAAGAATACAGACAAACAACTCTTCTGATTTCCACGATACCTGGTAGAAGGGTGTAGCATTGGCCAATGAAGAACCCTTTACGATGTGGAGAGGATCCCAATACAGATACATAATGTTTTGAAATGAGTAAACATTTTGGAGGATGATTGCACTTTGGTTGGGATTAGGGTTAGGGTTAGGGTAACCCCTAGATTCCACCGGGTTATGGCTGCGCCACGGTTTTGGTCCGGCCTCCTCCGGCGTCATACCCTACCGGGCGCGTTTCCGAAGCATTTCAGAAGCGGAGCGTCTTGC
>NW_011362912.1:213975-220092 GCF_000735185.1 Notothenia coriiceps | reverse complement strand
TAGCTTAGCGGTGGTGACGCGAAGTCATGTGACCGTGCTGTAGTTCCTTTATAGCCCAACATTAGCCATCTTTAGCTTAGCAGTGGTGACGTGAAGTCATGTGACCGTGCTGTAGTTCCTTTATAGATCAACATTAGCCCCTTTAGCTTAGCGGTGGTGACGTGAAGTCATGTGACCGTGCTGTGGTTCCTTTATAGCTAAATTGTCGCAGAGTGCTGTGCTCAAAGTTGACATTATTATAGATGAAACAAGAAAGAGACAAAACAACTCCAAAAAAGATGCATTATACGAATGTAAATAAAGTAGAGACAAATATGCTGAACAAATTCAAAGACACATCAAAATACTGTAGCCTATATCTTTTGCAGTAGTAAAGTAAAATAACCCATATGTCTTCTCAGCCATATGCAGCCTTGTTTTCATTATGATTATTACAATAACTATTCAGAATCAGACTGCCTTTATTCTTCCCACAGAGGGGAAAATGTGCATTTGTTCCAGCAAGAAAAGAGCCAAAGAAAGCTATACATACAGCACCTTCAACAAGAGTGATAGAGTCAGCGTGAACACGCTCGCTGCTACAGGGATTGAACCTGTTTTGATTTTGGTTCAGACTCTCCAACCTGCTGCCAGGTTACATAAACCCCCGGCCAACACATAACCGCCGTCTTTGTTTGGAGGCAGCCGAGGTGTTTACTGCAGGCAGCAGCTGCTCAGAGAGAAAGGAGAAAGGAGCTCTTTCACCTGGGAGGGTGAGGGTCTGACAGAGAGGAAGGTGAGATGGAGAGATAACGCAGAGAGGGAAAAGTCATGATGAGAAAGTGAGCAAAGAGACAGGTAACCTTAAAGCAGAGCAGGGGGGTCGAACTCTATTTCATCGCGGGCCACATTAGCATTATGGTTGCACTCAAAGGGCCGGTTGTTAGTTTAAGACTATATAAAAGAAGATATAGATTTAAATACATAATATAAACTAATGTATTACATTATTGCCTCTGCATTGGATTATTATCGGATAGGGGAATAACTTCATCATTAACTTCGTCTGAAAGCAGAAGTCTAGGGCAAATCATTTCAAGTCTCTTCAGTGCTCATGTCACAAAATGAGATGCATTGTGGGACATGTAGTTTATTGGCAACGTGCTTCTGTAAAGTGGCATTTAACCGTATAATAAACTTATTTTATTCTTTGCAAGCTCTTGCGGGGCCACATACAATGAAGTTAAAGGATAGAAAAAGTCCTTTGTGGGGCTCTCATTCACAGCATGGGATGGATTTAAATGTTTTTTATGGAACATGTCCGCTGAAACTCCTGAGGAAATACTGAGATTCTCCCTCTGGTCTGCTTTCTGTCCCCAGAGTCAGAACTAAACATGGAGAAGATCAGTTATGCTCCAAACATCCGGAACAATCTCCCAGAAACCTGCCGGACTTTTCTTTTTGCCGCTGATTTTAATTGAACTCTTCATATCTTAAACTGCACTGTAACTTTTATTCATGTACCTTTGTCACATTTTGAGTGTTTTAAAATGCCATTTTATAATATGTTTCCGCTGCACTATTTCCTAATGCTCTTAATGTCTTTCATTTTTGTAAAGTACTTGTAAATAAAGATAAGGTAAGAAGCACTTTATTGATGCCAATTTGGGAAATGTTTGCGTTGCAGCAGCATCAAAAGACAAGGCATCGCACATTAGAGAAATTAAAAGACTAGAAATAAACAATCCAACATGTAAACCTCTCAAATAGAAATAAAATAGCATTACAAAAATGAAAATATAAATGTTTGTGGCACAGTAACACCGTCCAACTTCCCTATTGCTCCGGCCATAAGTCTTACAGATGCCAGAAGGCTTTTGTAGGTGAGTCTCTGTTACGGCCCGTCCACACTACAGCTTCGACAGCTTCAAAAACGGTTTCCAACGCGTCTGCCCATTCACTTTGAATGGGGTGACGTCACGTTGCCTCGCTTTTCGCCGAACTGAATTGTGGGTAGCAGAGCGGAGCTTTCCTGGCGTTTCAGGCTGCAAAAGTTGAGCAATGTTCAACTTTTGAAGCTTCTGAAGCTTTCGGTGGAAACGTCAGCCAATCAAATCATATGCCAGTACAAGCTCTAGCCAATCAAACCGCTGCTTGTGTGTCAGGGGCGGGAGATTCATGTGATTGGTTGTTGGTCGAGCTTCAGACACGCCCGCCGGCAAGCTTTTTTTGAAGCTGTCGTGTGGACGGGCCGTTAGAGTCTAGTATTTGTCATATCTTCTGTTGTCTGGGGTTTCTGATTTACCGTGGAGGTCTTGGCTCCTCTCCTCCCATGGGTACATACCAAGTCGATTAACTTGCATCTCTTCCTGAGAGCGTCACGTGAAGCAACGTCCGTCTCTGATGACGCCGGCACAGCTGGAGCGTCTGACATGTTTTCCTGCTGACAGACATTAAATCCGTCACTTTTATTATTTGATTGTGTTCATAATAAAAATGAAATGTAGATCATGAAAAATGTTTCCAATAAATGAATCAAATTATTTTTGTCCACTTTGTTGTTCAGATATATCACAAATTAAATAGATCAGCGGTTCCCAACCTGTGGGCCGCGGCCCCCTAGTGGTCCGCAAAGGAATTGCAAGTGCTCCACCAAATAATTTGCGAAACATTATGATTTGTGTGGAAAAATGTCATCATTAGGATTTTTTAAAATTGTAATCTCTTTTCCCTTCTCTTTTTGATCCTCCTTAGCAATGTTCATTACAGTCCTTGACAGCGGTCTGTACTACTGGATTACCAACATGGACCCTGAGTTGAAAAAGGTTAATGATACATTAATTAAAACAAAACACTGATTCCCCTGAGTGTAATGTGTTATCTTCACTCTGCTGGTAAACNGTTTTCAAAATAAAAGCCCCAGACTGTAAATATCCTTTCAGGAAAGCTCAGGACAGAGCCTGTTTTTCAAAATAAAAGCCCCAGAATGACCAAAATCCTAGCAAGAAGCTCAGGGTTAGGCATATTTTTTCAAAATAAAAGCCCAAGATTGTAAACATATTTGCATGAACTATGAGGACAGACTGTTTTTCAAAATAAAAGCCCAATCAAAGTATCTACAAATCATATCAGGAAACTCAGGATTAGGCACATTTTTCAAAATAAATGCCTCAGACAGTAAATATCCTTTCAGGAAAGCTCAGGACAGAGCCTGTTTCTCAAAATAAAAGCCCCCAAAAGTATCTTAATCCTTGTAGAAAGCTCACGATTAGGCTTATTTTTCAAAATAAAAGCTCCAGACGTGTTGCAAGAAGAGGAAAGTGGATATGTCATAGGATTTATTTTTAATTCTTCAACAGAACAAATGTGTTTTCATCCAGATGGTTAGAAGAGTCTTGGAGGATATTGGATTTTTATTTTTAAACAATTTTCTTTAATTTACAGTAACAAAACTGATGATTATCTGTATAAAAGTAAAGCAATAGAGGCTCAAACTGGCTTCAACACATTCAAACCCTGATTACCAACATACCGGTCTGTTTGGAGATACCAGTATTTTACATTTATTGGTTTCCTGCAGTGGTGTGATTCCTGTATATTGTTATGTGTGTGGATGTGGAAATATAACAGCTCGCTCACAGCCTGACAGCTTCGATAAACGGGGCGTCACTCGCAATCCTGCAGTATTACAACGAGAAAATAGTGAAATTGAAATCTGATGCAGTGCCAAACAGACAGACGGGAAAAGGACGCTTTTTAAAGAGTTTTTTTTTTTTTAAACTGGTGAATTTATCCTTCTATATTTTGATTTCTGTCCTTTTTATTTTTTACGGAGTGATTCTCATTGGTCCCTCATGTACTGTAACTGTTGCACATGTGATTATTTGCCAAACAATGTTAAGGCTTTCACTGTTAACCACACACACTTCTACACACACACACTTCTACACACACACACGTATACACACACACACACACACACACACACACACACACACACACACACACACACACACACACACACACACTTATGGCACATTTCCACTGCATCAGCACGGTAGCTTTTTTTGGCTTTTCCACTAGGGGTAGTTCCGGCTCAGAGCTACTTTTTCACCTTTTTTCTGGCCCTCCAAAATTGAGGTTCTTACCGGGCCAACAACCGGGCTGAATATGCTAAACTAGTGATGTAAACACTCTCGACTGCTGAATGGTCAGAGAGAATCGCTGGCAAGGAGGCTACNGTTAACCGAATGTACACTATCCTATTAAAAAAAAAAAGTCATTGAACTGGTGATCACAGTGGACAGCTATAGTCCACAGCCTTCATTGCTTAAAAACATAACTTGGTTTTCTGATGGATTGGACATAAAGGAGGAAGTATTAACGACGCACGTTGAGAGAGAGAGATCAGCCAACCTCAGCTCGTATGCCCGCTGTGACGGCCCGTCCACACAGCGGCGTTGAAGCTTCTGCCCATGTTACTTGGAAATGGGGTTGACGTTCAACTTTTGCCGAACTGCATTGTGGAAGCAGAGCGGCGCCTTTCCTGGCGTTTCAGGCCTGCACAAAGGTTGAGCAATGTTCTCAACTTTGAAGCTTCTGAAGCTTCGGTGGAAGCGTCAGCAATCAAATCATAATGCCAGTACAAGCTCTAGCCCAATCAAACCGGCTGCTTGTGTGTCAGGGCGAAGATGTCAATATGATTGGTGTTGTCGAGCTTCAGACAGCGCGGCAAAACTTTTCCAAAGCCGCCTATGGACGGGCGTGAGGGACGGGCCGTGAGGGACCGGTGAGCGGAGCAAAACACACCTTTAGACCTAGCACATTTAGCCATGGCACTGTCGTATACATTGAATTATTCAATTTGATGAATATCTAATCAACTTAGGCACCGCACCCACAAAAAAAAATAATTACAATAAAAAATATTCATAAATCATTCTCATATTCGAATACCTGAATAATTCTGAAAATTCGGTTAATCGTTCCCATCCCTAATTAAAACTATGAAAAATAGGAACATATTGTCGAAGATATCCAACGTCTCTAATGGGATGACCTCATGGGAACTGAAGCCAGTCTGTCTGAAAGGATGATATCATCTCAAGATCATTATGTCACTGAAAAATGTAGCTTACCTCCTCAGAGCCTTTCTTCTTTATGACCGAGTCAATTTCATAAAAGCCCTCATTAATGACAACACTTCAGTTTGTTTCCATTATGCACAAACCCTGCTCCCCAGTTATGAGTTGGTAATATCATGTGACCGCTAATCCAAGATCAGAGCTCTTAACTAACTCTGGGAAATGTTTATGCATTTGTCTCGGTGCGATGCAGAGGTGCCTGGAGACTGTATTGGTGGGTGGCCCCAGGAGTCCTCCAGGCAGGCAGGGACGGACACCGTAAAAGAGACGCTGCCTCCCCCCAGCTCTGCCACCACCATGGCCAGGGAGCAGCCCAACGTGGGGGACCTCCTCCCGCTCCTCGAGACCTCCGACCTCCAGCAGCTAGATGAGATCCGAGGCCTCATCAACGAGCATCTCAGCACTGGTAGGACAGCGTGGCGTTTTTAAAATCATTTATCTTTGTTTCTCCAGACTACTCTTTCTTTCTTTTTTTCTGCAACTTATCTAACTGATACTTCCCCCCTTAAAGAGCGAGGGTCCATGCTGCTAAACGGACTGGTGGATTACTTTTTGGAAACAAATTCGGCCCAGGCCATGCATATCCTCTCCTCTGTCAGAGAGCCACACGATAAGGTGAGAAAAGCAGCTTGATGGTCGTGTGGATGTAAAACTGCACAATTTGGTTGTGAAATTCATTTTTTGCCTATCGGAAAAGAGGGTCTGAGTGACTGTCGATCCATACTTTGAATATATTTAGTTTGAGAGGGACAAAAAATAAATAAAGTCTGTCCTCCTGATTCATGTACACCAACTGATATGTGCATGTGTCTGTCATCATACCAGTTGCAAAAAAACCATGCCCACATGACAACAACGACTTCAGACCAGTGGCTTTGACCTCAATAGTTATGAAGTCACTAGAACGGATCATTGTAGGAACTTGCGAACTGAGGTGCAACACCTCTTGGACCCCCGGACCCCTACCAGTTGGTATAGGCGATGGTAAGAGGTA
>NW_011362912.1:213305-213953 GCF_000735185.1 Notothenia coriiceps | reverse complement strand
GTGAATATGCTAAACTAGTGACGTAAACACTCTCGACTGCTGAATGGTCAGAGAGAATCGCTGGCAAGGAGGCTACAACTAAAACAAAATGAACATATTTGACCGTGATTTAATTTAATACACGTTTCAAAATGATGCCGAAGAAACAACATACTGATACGATACGGATATGCAACGAAAAGATGCACCCGTCTTCAAGTGTTTCACTAGGTTTTGTGATCTGCACGGCTTCAGCCAGCTAATCACCCAACCCACCCGGGTATGTGAATCAACACAGACTACCATTGATCTCATTCTGACCTCTGACAGGTCAGGGATCTCCAGTAAAGGGGTTATAGCATGCGGGTTAAGCGATCATTATATGATATTCTGTAACCGCACAAAGCTAAAACAAAAAGCCGGCTGTCACAAAACAGCCACAACTAGAGACCTCAAAACGTACTCTAGCGAGCATAGAACTGGAGAGCCTGGACTGGTCAGAGGAGCTCAGTGGTACACTGGTTGAAGAAACATGGCTTGGTTTCAAAACCAAATTCTCAACAGTACTAAACGACATGGCCCCCCCAGCGCCATATAGACTGAGAGTTACGTCATCTCCGTTCACTCCAATGGACCACCTTTTTACAGCAATGGCGGATCGTGGAGCCT
>NW_011362912.1:208447-213289 GCF_000735185.1 Notothenia coriiceps | reverse complement strand
TCTACGCGACGCCAAAGAAAAAAAACTGTAATGGAGACTACGAACAAAAGGGAAGGAGGACAGTAGGAGAAGTCAACCAGAGTCAATATCGGAGTTGTTTTTCAAACGGAATGGCGGGACTACTGATGGACCCCCCACAAAAACCAAGCTGAAATCTGATGCAGGTCCGCCCTTTTCTCTTTGGACAGGGTAATTATTCTGTTTTGTTGGTTAGAAATTTCCCTAGAATTACCCCATTCTCTAGCTCAAATCCTTCTAACTTTTAGCTGCTCATTTGTTAAAAACACTAAATTGGCCAACGAGGTATGCAGTGTGGGGGTTTCCTGTTGCCTTTCTTGATAGCTATATTCACGAGAACAGATTTAAACAAAATCTTCGCGACACGCTGGGAAAAAGACATTGGGATGTGGCCTCCTTGAGGCGCTACCGCGTACCCCCCTGCGCGTTTCCATCCATTTTCGCTTCGGAGGAGCGAAGTTGTTGAGCGCGGTACTTCGTGTATCTCTTTGGATTAATAAGTAAGTCACTAATTGTAAAGGGGCTATATTCCCATTATAAACGGACATGAATCCCAAATATGTGTTACTGTATTTTAGTGGTAAAAAAATGCATTCATCATCATAATTATTCTATATATATATAATTTACACAGTGCCTGTAAACCGGAGGAGAACGCTGGCATTTCTCCTCCTACTTGAAAGACTACGGAGGGATAGGGTCTGCAAAATTAGTTTATTTGGGGGATGGGCCGGATGCTCTGACCGGTCCACTTCCTGCCCGGCGCCTCTGCAACGCCTCGCGTCGAAAAATAGACTTCAATCCTATTTTGAGCGGAGCCCAGCGGCGAGACGCTTCTGAGCCGCAACGCGGCGCGTCTGGTGGAATAGCACCCATTGACTAGAGTGGCCGCGATCCTTGCGGACGCCGCGGGGCAGCCGTAACGCGGCCGTAACGCGGCCGTAACGTGGCCTTAACGCGGCCGTAACGCGCCGCAGATGGACCCGGTGGAATCTAGGGGTTAGAGTTAGAGTATGGGGTTTTGAAAGAGAACAGTTTTGAGTTGGAATCATGACATTTAAACTCATTGAACTCACAGCAAACCCAAACACAAACCATGTAATACATTTTCATAAACCAGACAGTATCATTTTGAAAAATAAGAGTGCAGTTCATGATTTCTCCTAGTTCAGATGCACACTTTTTTGATCTGACAGCTGCACAAAAAGGGCCTGGAGAAGTCTGAGGATCAATGTTCACTTTGACTGAGAGTGATGTCCTTTAAACAGATGCAGTATAGGCCTAAACATGTCGCTGTCACATGTCACTCACTGTCACTTAGACATCAGCAGTTTCCTCACAACAGCAGCAGGAAACACTTCAAAGACAGTTTGACTGACACTTAAACAAATGAACTCTTTAAAAAGGAAGGTTGAGTGTTTTCATAACAAATTGGATTCTCTAGGTACTAACACCTGATTTAAAGTCATAGACACGGTGTGAAATAGTTCAGCACCGATTACCCTTTGGTAATCATTATCCAGCATTTTAAATCTTTAAATCCCAGTCTGCAGATCAGCCCGTGCAACAAGAGTAAAACATTTACCAGTCTGCCCAGTGTTTCCACCAATCAAAGCCATCCAGATTATTTATTTAATGATACTGTCACTTGATTCCCTCGTGGCTCGATAAAGATAAGACAGATTTTAATCTTGTGATATTTGAATTAAGCTGTGTTCTCACTTCCTTGATGAGGTGTTGTTTTATTATTATTATATTATATTATTATCTTTATCACCCTCTATGCAAAATCTTTCAGGGTCATAGAAGCTGATGGGATAACATGGACTGATATCAAATCAAATCAAGTTTTATTTATATAGCACATTTAGAGACACTTTACAGCAAATACAACAACACAGTTTGTACAGAATATCAGTATGACAATACGACACCCTCTGTCCTTAGACCCTCTGTCCTTAGACCCTCACATCATACAAGGAAAAACTTCCAGAGAAAACCCACAGTTTAAAGGGGAACATGGGAGAAACCTCAGGGAGAGCAACAGAGGAGGGATCCCTCTCCCAAGATGGACAGACGTGCAATAGATGCCGTGTGTAAATCGAAGAGATAATCGGTTTGCAACATAGGTAGACCAAATGTTAGGAAATGCATGTGTCTATAATTAGAAGATCCAGAACTCAGGATAGAGGATCCAGGACCACAGCAAGAAGATCAGCCTCGACTCCGGATCCCGGCGTAGATATAGACACAAAACAAGAAAACATTTGGCTGGGTTAATCGGAACAAGAGAATACACAGACAGACAGACAGATGGAAGAACAAGGACTCCCTTAGAATAGGTGGAGGGCAAAGGGTAGCAAGTAAGAGAGTAAGAAACATAGGTGGAGAGGCACACTCAGGGAACAAGGTCCCCACTGGAGCCTTAGTTGGAAATTGATGAGAGACAGGGAGGTACGCTGTGTCTACGAATCGTAACACTCCCCGGCCTGTCTAAGCCACTCTGCAAACCGTTTCCCTCTAATAAAACCTCGAGAGGTTAGAGAGGGAAAAGGTCCTGGACAAAAGTTATTCTTGATAAGAGAAGCCTAGAAGGCCAGAGAGAAAGAGTGAGTTTTAAGAGTAGATTTAAAAAAGCCCAGCTATGCATTAATGTCTAGAAAATGTTGTATTCATCAAAAAGATTTGCTAGGAATAATACATCTGAGTTCTTGGCTGATAAGAAACATTCACACTTTCTATTATTGGCTGTCAAAATACACGAAACATAAGTGTGTGTTTATCGTAGACACCTCCAGACATTGCCTCAGCTCAGGTTAAGTCAGATGTTTAACACTCTGTATCTTACAATTCAAACCGCACGGAAAGACAATGAATGTTTTGAACACCACCTTTGGCTGCTAACGTTAAATTGTGCAGCTTTAACCTGTGATCTGCTGTAGCTCAGGATAGTCTTCGGTCATGTACTGGTATACAAATCTTACAAAGGGTGCTCCTCCTCAATGTCATTATCTTGGAGATTTTCACTCATTGAAAAATGACACATTCAACATGTTGTTTTTCTGCTCTGTAGGATGCAAGATTCCTACTTGAGCCAATGGATTCGCTCGATGAAATCTGACGGTACAAAGGTGATAAAGCACTATAACCCTTTACTACTGGATCAAAGGTCCTCTCAATCTCAAAACTGTGTTTACAGTTTTCACTCTAAAGTGTTTAAGAACACACTGTTCTTTAATTTAAGATAACAAGTCAAGGGGTTCGTAGTTCTTGGCTGGACCCCAACCAGGCGAGGCTTTCCTTATAAACTTGACAATCTGTCACTGACTAACTGACTGAGTCACTGATTGAGTGAGGAAGGGATACCATTGGTTGGTTCGAGTGAAGATGTTTCCTCATTGGCCGAAGCTATTATTTTTTAAATAAACCAACAGGTTGCTCAGGTACCAATCAGAGGGTCAGTGGTTTCGATCCCCGGCCCAGTGTCCTTGGGAAAGACACTTTGATACGACTGCTTCAAAAATGTCTTATGGGCGTGTAACGGAGGTGATCTCTGGGGCCATAGATCTCGGCCTCCGTTACGGGTAGGGATGTCCCGATCACCTTTTTTTGCTCCCGATCCGATTTCGATCATTTGATTTTGACAATTTGCCGATACCGATTTTTCCCGATCCGATCTTTATGCAATGCATTAAGAGAAAAAAAAGAAAAAAAGCATTCAAGTTGTCCCTTAAGGTTATTTTTTAATTTAAATTGGATATTCTATCCAACATGGATATCGCTTCTTTTTTTCACAGCAGCATTGGATCAGTTCAGTTGTGCAGCATTGGATCAAAACATATAAAGCTTATCAGTACTCGTTAGCTTACTGCTACAATTAGACACTGCGCCCTGCCCACTCTGTTGCCAGATTTGAGAGAAATAAGCAACCAGGTCTATGAAAACAAGCCCCAAAGAAGCAACACATACATGATGTTGTGTAATTTGAAACCAAAACTAAGGCCTCAGGATGACTTTAAGACTTGAACATGGTCATTTTTGTTTTGTAACATTGAATACAAAATTTAAAAAAAAGTATTAAAAAAAAAAAAAAATTCCCGATCCCCGATTTTTTTCTTCCGATTCCGATCTTTTGAAAATCACGTGATCGGTTCCGATCCCCGATCACGTGATCGGATCGGGACATCTCTAGTTCAAATGAACTCACATAAGCATGCACTTCCATGTCACTTTGACCTCAAGGCTCAGTCTTTTAACGTCAGTCAAGAAGAATTCAATCCCACACTCAATTCCTGGGTGTCAGTCAGTTAGTCAGGCAGCAGTAATAGTGTCATCGGAAATATGGAGCCGTCAGACCGCTGCGCCCTGGATAAGGTCAGCCTGCCCAAACTCATTAGACTCACAAGAGCTCCCACTAGTCGCCACCCACATACAATCACCGGAGTCATTAGTCTGTCTGAGAGAGGAAAGCTGCTTGATGGACAAAACGAAGTTCCCCCCTGCGGCCCGGACCATGGGAGCCCCCGGCACACAGCTCCCCAATGTAAACTCTAGTCATTATCACAATGATTAGAGAATGTATCTGTGATTCATTAACACTCATGTTCCTCTGGTTTTAAAGAGGCCATGTTATGCTTTTTCTGCAGTTTCCTTTCATGGTGTGTGTTTATATATGTTTTTTGTGCATGTTAATGGTCTGCTAAGGCTAACATGCCAAAGTTTCCCACAGAGGGAGTTTCTTTGAACCTGAAAATAAGTTGAATATGTCCCCTTTAAAGGACACCTATCATGCTATATTTAAATGATATATTGTAGGGCCATACC
>NW_011362912.1:192113-208405 GCF_000735185.1 Notothenia coriiceps | reverse complement strand
GACTAAAACAGTCCTTCATCCCTCTTTACACCTCAGAGGGAGCTTTAGCCCTCCAACCGTTCATAGCGTGTGACGGCGCGCGGGTGGGTGGTCTGGGTGCGTGTGTGTGTGGTGTGTGTGTGTGTGTGCGTGTGTCGTGTGCGTGCGTGCGTGCGTGCGTGGTGTGTGTGTGTGTGGTGTGCGTGTGTGTGTGCGGCGTGCGTGTGTGTGTGTGTGTGTGTGTTGTGTGTGTGGTGTGTGTGTGTTGTGTGTGTGTGTGTGTCGTGTGTGGGTGTGTGTGTGGTGTGGTGTGTGTGTGTTGTGTGTGCTGTTTACCATCAGAGGCGTCACACACACACGTATGATATAACAACCTGTCAATACTTTAAGCATCGATGGTGTGACTCTAATACCTAAGAGTTAAACAGGACGGCGGGGGGGAAATTGTAGTGGTCTCAGTAAATTAAATCTCCACAGTAAAGAGTCTTGTAAGAAGGCCCCCTGTGGGGATCATTACACAAACCAGGGTGGTAAAGGTATCAGGGGTGATTTTTTATAAAGGTGGTCGGCGGTAACTAACTTGACACTTTGGATATAGGCTATTGACCTATCTTTATACTACAAAATTGACTAGTACATAATTACACTCTTCTGTGGAAAAGACTTCGGTCTAATCATCTTCTTTACACGAAACTTAACACTAACCAGTTTGGGCTGAATCTTACGGGCAGGGGAATCGAAGATACGGATAGTGCAGGTTACACAATACTTCGCGATCGGTTATCCCTCAACATCGACTACGAGTTTCACGGGAATAAATAACACAAACATTAAAAACTTTCCTCACCGAATTAACGTACGAACTTGAAAACAAAATAAAACAATTTTTTTAAGATTCTCAATGAAAGGTTCTTCAGTACACTGGAGATCGGGGCCACGAATTGTACACAACCCTCTCTCACTTTGCCGGCAATTTCACAGTTGCTACAATTATTGCACGGAGAAGATGCGACCAGATGATCCGCTTGTGCAAAAGTCCACAAAGTATTACAAGGTTCCTCATTTCACCACTGTAGTCAAACAAATCAAATCATCATTATCAACCAATCAATCATCAATTGTCAACAAATCAATCATCAATTGTCAACCAATCATCATCCAATTATCAACCAATCCAATCATTCAATCTAACCAATCAATCATCAATTATTGCAACCAATAAACCATCATCAATTATCAACCAACAATCATCAATTGTCAACAATCAATCATCAATTATCAACCAATCATATCATCAATCATCAATCATTACCACAAATCACAATTGTCCAACAATCATCATCAATTATCAAACCAATCAATATCAGTTATCACCAAATAATGATCAACAAATCATCATCAATTATCAGCAAATCAATCATCAATTATAGCAAATCAATCAATCAATTATCAACAATAAATAACATCAATTATTAGCAAACCAATAATCAATTATCAACACAATCATATGATCAACCAATCAATATCACATTATTAGCATACTAATCATCAATTATCAACAAATCAATGATCAACCAATCAATATCAATTTATCAACCAACATCACACAAATCAATCATCACATTATTAAGCAAACAAATCATCAATTATAACAAATCAATGATCAACTAACATATCATCATTATCACAATCAATCATCACAAATCAATCATCAATTATGCAACAAAATCAATCATCAACCAATCAATCATCAATTATCAACCAATCAATCATCAATTTATCAACAAATTCAATCATCAATTATCATCAAATGGAGCAGCGAGGTCCCAGGCGAGGTGAGGGAAGAGAGGGGTCCCCAAGGAGTACGCCTAGTATACGTCAAAGAGACTGAACTTCTTCGGTCGTCGGGCACTGGCTCGGAGTGAAAGAAGTGCAGGCAGTGCCGTATCGCACCGGAAAGTGGTCTGGCGTCAGGTGGCGCGGAGGTACAGGAGCATAGCACAGCGGACGCCCTCTCTTTTTGTTTTTGCCTTAGTAAATTCAACCTTTGAATACACCTAGGAGGCCTTTATACCTTGGTTATGGTTTCTGACCGTCTCAACGTAGTACCCGAAGTTACAGCTTTTCGCTTTATAAACGTCTCGAAATGTAACTTTTGTCTTGAATTTCATTTTATATGTATATATGATTACTGTCATCTTTCTATATAAGTCTTTCTGACAGATACTTGCCGGTAACGTCCCGACTGTGTTATTATATCTCTCATACGTATAATAATTGTACTCACACGTTTTTTATCGTAGAATATTCTAATTTGTAGTTGCCATGTCACACTTTTGTGAATATGTCGGGGGTACTTCTTAATACTGAAAGATTTCACAGTTTCCACGGGTTTATGTGGAAGTTCTTATTCATCGTACTTTTGAAGAATTGATTTGATAATCATTAATGATTTATTTATTTTGCCCACTAATACATTTGTTTTGTCGCCACTTTTTTATTCAACTTGATTGTTATTTACTCACGACTGTTTCCACTCGGACTTTAATACAGCTACACCATTGTTTGGTTTCCATGGTAGCGCGTCTCTTTAGCAGCGCGCGCAACTCAAAGTCTGAGAGGGTGAGGAAGATGAAAACTGAACAAGAATCAACAACTCGACCCTCTGCTCACTCCTTTCCTGTAAAATACAGGTCCAGCCCACACATATGCTCCATGGTGCCACAGGCATTGCCCTTACAACTACAATAAGCATGTAAATGTTAATCTACAGCTCCGGCGATCCACTAGCACCGGAGTCTCCAGCAGACGCAGCCATCCCCTACTGTAGCGTCACCTTGGATACGAGTCTAACAACTCACAGACACACAGGCCGGGGCGCTGACAGGGCGCCCTTTGAGCATCAGATCTGACGACGCTGATTGGCTGAAATTACGTTTCGGTGGCATAGTTTACAGATAGCAACAGTCAGCTTGTTGGTTGCAGCTGCTCTGGCTGAGGGCTCCTTTCTACCGCCCGGACGAGAGAGGGTAATGAGGACAGGCAGGAAACATGTGACTTATCAGTAACTTTAGACATCGTAAAACAATTTTAAACAAGATTTTATTGTAGATTATACATTTTACTGATACCAACTATACAATATTTACCTTGTTCATTCAAAATAAAAATAAAAAATATATTTAAAAAAAAAAATGATAATCACAATCAAACATGTGGGAAGAGGGGGGGCGGCACCCCCAGCGCCCCTATGGGCCGGCCGCCACTGAGTTCAAGTCTTTTAATTATGTCACCTCTTCTGTTAATTGGAGAGAATACACGCCACCTCTGGCTTACCCTGAAGAACTGTAGTAATGGAGTTAAACAGGCATTCAATCTTATTTTCTTATGGGATTTTTTCTCAAAATGTGGCTAAAATTGATGCTGCATTTGGATGGACTGGGACAGTTAAGCCATCTTCATCATCTACATAGTTTTCACAGTTTAAGTCGCTCTCTTAATTATGCCACCTTGTCGTTGATCTGAAACCTTAGACACTCAAGACATAACAAGATAATACAAAATAGAAACACAGACACACTGCTGATTGAAGACATTATTATATTGTTGTACAACATTATAAGAGCCAGAATACGCCAAGACAATATGTATCTGTTATATATTAGCTGCAAACAGATCTGTGTACATTCATAGTACAAAGTTGTTTTTTTAATAAACTAAAGGATGAAACTCACGAGCATGGCTTACAACACATGATCATATAATATAGATTATTTCAACCACCTCTTCCTTACCCTGATGAACTCATATTAATCAGATATCTTGAGTAATGGATCTAAAAAGGCATTCACTCTTATTTTCTTTTGGGTTTTTTCTCAAAATGTGGCTAAAATGTACGCTACATTTGGATGGATTGGGACAGTTGAGCCATCTTCATCAATCTGTCCTGGACGGTGATTGAGGCTCCAGACAAACCAGCTCTTTGTCCTTTCATACGTGACCTTGCTGTGACCCGTAACTAGATTCACTCATTTAATTTTCAAGACGTCTAAGCTCAACGGTCTCCTTTGGTCTCTTAAGGATTGACGAACTGGTCTGAAAGAAACTGCCTGTGATGAATGAGCAAACAAATAAATAAAAATCCAATGCCCACAGGCTGCACAAAGGGGAAATGTCATGCAGACAATGAAAAATGGAGATGCAATCAAGCTAATGGGCCGCAGAGAGGAGAGGACATGACTGGATTTATTCCCTGTGTGGGAGCATGTCTTCTATTTCTGAGAATCACATCAGCCAGTAAATCTCAGAAATCATTTTCCCGTCAAAACAGAAATGGAGATGCTTCACCTTCAATTCAATGTTTAGGAGAATCAGAATGACTGGGTCTTCAATCAGGTGGCTTTTATTTCTCCCTAGTAGAGATTTTTTTAGTTCAGAGTCAGACATTACTTCTGATAGCAAAAGGTAATAGAGTGGTGCAGGAATGAGTCCTAAACCCAGAAAAGTCAGCTTTTTAACACTTCCTGCTCCTTCTTCAATGGTTTTTTGGACATGGTGGTTAGCCTGAAATAAGGTCTTGGAAGGAAGAGATTTTAACGTGTTGTTCTACGACATAAAATACATCATGAAATACCGCACTGGTGAATAAAAAAAACAGTTGCTAACAAGTGTCTAAATCAGACGACTAAACGTCATCACACCCAACATTAGCCGCCTTTAGCTTAGCGGTGGTGACGTGAAGTCATGTGACCGTGCTGTAGTTCCTTTATAGCCCAACATTAGCCCCCTTTAGCTTAGCGGTGGTTGACGTGAAGTCATGTGACCGTGCTGTAGTTCCTTTATAGCCCAACATTAGCCGCCTTTAGCATTATTTTCTGCAATAATCCAAACACACATGGATAAATCCCATTAGATTTTTGTAGAGGGAACCAGGGAGAGGCTGCCTTCAGGGTCCTCTACAAACATACAGTATATCATCACTGAACCGCTCTATGCTCAGATGGAGGAATATCTGTTGAATCTGTGCCTCTCAGACTCAGTGAAACAAACAGGGTGGCGCTGAAGCCGGATCATAATGGAGTCTGAAATATTGATGAGGCCGAAGAAAAGAAAGATGGAATTAAAGAGACGTGAGTCATCGCTCCTTTTCCTCAATCATTCGCTTGCTGGCACTGAATTATTTATCACTGGTTTGTTAAAAAGAAAAAATGGTTTATGGAGTCTGACAGGCTGTTGAGACGCAGACATGTGAGTGAATTATAAACACAGACGTAAACACACACAGATAATGCTTCCTGTAAAGAGCAGTGAACACACACTATTGTGATTCACAACACACAGCTGACTGTTTAACATAACGGTGCCCAGGAGGGGTAGACACGTACATCATTTATGTATTTAAACTTAATACACTTACTGTATATGATTATTTAAGGATTCACAAAGAGGGATGCTACTTTTATCTTTCATATAATTATATTATTATTATTGTTAAATCTGCCGTTTACATTCTAGATTAGTTTTTTACTTTGTCAAATTTCAGAAAACAATAAAAAGATGTCAATCCCAGATCCTCAAAGTCCAAGGAGATGTCTTTAAATGTCTATGTGTCTCAAAAAGATTCAGTTTAATATGAAAAAAGCACATTTACATTTTTTTAAAGGCTACATTTTCTGCAATTTTTGTATTAAAAACATCTTAAGCGATTAATCAATTATCAAAGTACTTGTTTTTTTGTTCATCTACTAATGGTGTGTGTGTGTGTGTGTGTGTGTGTGTGTGTGTGTGTGTGTGTGTGTGTGTGTGTGTTCTCTGCAGTTCGGAGGAGTGGAACAAGGTGAGCAAGAGTGAGAGAGAGAAGCTGGGAGTCACCGTGCAGGACGACGGAGAGTTCTGGTGAGAAACATAAATATATACTTAAACAAAATATATCAACATTCATTTTGCTGTTTATTTATTTTTTGCTGTTTTATTTTTTTATCGTTGACCCCATTATTTTTGAGATGGTGCTGACAAAGTAAAAAAATGTACATTTAAAATGTAGTATGTGTTCTTTGTTGAACTATTTGAAACTGTAACAGTTTGGGCTGATGGTGATGTAAAGTGTTATTACAGCCTAGATGAATACTCGATTCTGATTGGTCCATTTGGACATTCCAGAGGTTGGTTATATTTTTCTAGCAGACTGTTACTAAGGAGAGCAGCACGTTGCTAAGGAAAACACACTGTTACTAAGGAGAGCAGACCGTTGTAAAGGAGAACAGACAGTTGCTAAGGAAAACAGGCCGTTGCTAAGGAAAACATACCATTACTGAGGCGGATAAACGGACAATATGCAGTCATATCAATCCGCAGAAAGAAGTCCGGTCAATTTAACGTGTGGACAACAAACACTAGATTTAATTCATCCAAAAACTACTTTTGTAATTTTACCTTTTGTATTTTTTTACTATTATTCATGATGACTAAAATTTACTAGACCTTATACTAATACTAAAAGTATAGAAAAGGAAAAGAGAACAAGAGAAGGAAAGGAAGTAAACACTAAAGTCAAGAGGAGAAGAAGACAGACTGTGTTCAGTTTACATGATAAGCTAAATTAAGCTAAGCTAAGTTAAGCTAACCTAGCGATAGCATCATGTTTGATGTGGTATCAATCTTCTCAAATAACAACAAGTGTACTTCGGAAAGCTATTCCTTCAAATCACCTTAAAATAAACTGAATACTTTAAGGTAAAATGGTCACATATTCCATGTCAGCACCTGAAATCCTCGTCCTCCTTTAACGTCTCCCCCTTTTCTTTGGTCCCGACTTCATTTCCTCTGTTTTTAAACCTGTGTGAAGCTCTTCTTCTCTCAATCTCCTTCCCTCTCGTTGGTCTCTTCTCTCTCCTCCTCCTGCAGGATGACCTTCGATGATTTCTGCCAGTATTTCACGGACCTGATCATGTGCCGCCTCATCAACACGTCGTACCTGAGCATCCACAAAACCTGGGAGGAGGAAGTGATGCGAGGGTCCTGGGTCCACCGTCAGGATCCTCTGCGAAACCGATCAGGAGGATGCATCAACCACAAGGCCAGCTTCCTGCAGAGCCCCCAGGTCAGTGTGTACATCCTGTTCTGAAGTCAAAGTACTATTAACACAGCCTAAATACTATTACTGCAGGTACAAGTCCTGCATTTAAAAAGGTAAAAGTATGTTAGTATGATCAGCAAAATGTCACCACATGTGTGACCCGCTCTATCAAAGTCTGCCGGATTTCGCAACGGTGCATTCTGAACTTAACTTGGATTTGCATAAAAAGCTCGAAATAGTTGTTGGTTGATTTCGAAACAAACAATATTTTGGCTTTCAGAAAATGCTACTTTTATCGCAGTGTGTTTTTTGACTTAACTTCTAATCCAGCCCCTTCATCTTGATCTCTAAATGCACCAGATTAAAGCTCTAAACTTCAAAGTGAAACATTTGGATCTACATTTTTTTTCTAAATATTCCAGTTTTAGTGTTATATTTCAATACATACTGCTACAACAAGTAATATTGCAA
Organism: Notothenia coriiceps; assembly: GCF_000735185.1. Taxonomy (NCBI): domain Eukaryota; kingdom Metazoa; phylum Chordata; class Actinopteri; order Perciformes; family Nototheniidae; genus Notothenia; species Notothenia coriiceps. The sequence continues at coordinate 200,880 of NW_011362912.1, read as the reverse complement.
AGTCCGTATTTTTCTTATATTATGCAGCCCTCATTTGTAAACTAAGCACAACATGACATTGTGAAATTAAAGAAAGAAATGTATTATTAATAAACATCAACATAAATAATCTCAATATTGATCCAAATAGACAGTAATGTAATTGTGGCTTTACGATAATGTGTACTTAATGAGTACACTTGAATTTCCTTTTTAGTTTACTTCAGCAAGACTGCAAAGGAAGAGATGATTTAAAATTATTTTTTTTAAAGCGATGGAATTATTTTGATATTTGAAAAAGTGTGTTTATGTTGTTAATTCATTATAGTTTAATTTAACTATTGTTGGATTGTGTTCGTTGTCGCGTCCAGGAGGAAGTTTAAAATAAGAGACTAATGGAGTCTCTGAAAAGGTTCAAATTGGTACTTTAATTACGTAGCGTGACTCTGAAACAAACAGAGGTATTGGGACAACAGCTGTGGTCCCGAGGCTNNAATTTATGCAAAAAACTTTAAGACCTAATATAAATTAACAGGCGTCGTGTGTAGAAAACAATTCACGTCACAAGATCGCATAATCCATTGAAGCGTGGAATCTAACTAATCATCAATAATATTTCATTGCAGTCATTGTGGTACCGAAACCGGACACGCCGATATGTTTTTTTCGATGTAAAGTATGGGCATTTAACCCATGGGGTCTAATGGAGGATTGCTCGCCTTTCTGCAGTCCAGTCTATCGGGCCAATATATAGAACTGGGCAGTGTTTGCACTTAGCGTATTGGCGTCGCCGCTCTTCCACAGAGTTTGGCCGCCTTGCACAAACACACTACGCAATAGCAAAATAAATTGCTTTTAAAAATCTTCTAGCGTGACACGAAAAAAAAAGGGGGAAATGGTGTTGGCAACACCGAAATCAATAGAATTACATGTCCCGTGAATATAACACCGAAATGCCGTGAGAATAGGTTGGCCATGACTTCACGTCACAGCCGCTAAAGCTGTGGTGAGGACGCAATCAGAGCAGAGGAATGCTCCAACCATGGCCCAGATGCGAGCTGATGGCAGGATTTCACTGCTGCACCTTGGACTCCAGGTGTTGTATCAGTTCAGGCTTTAGGACTTTTTAGTTCGCCTTCATTACTGCTAGCTTTATTCTTCTACCAATGTCTAGCAGTCTTACGAAGGGCCAAAGTAATTCTACCTTTTTCTGCAGTAGGCATTTAAGTGATAACTTAGCGTTAAGAACAGATTGTGTAAAACGTTTCAGATCTACGATAATAACAACTAAATATAATAACGGCCCGCAAATTATCCTGCCAATAAATATATATATTAAAATATATATCATCATTGTGAAAACTCACCGAGGCAGCAATGTACTGTATATAACATTTAATTTAAAAAAGAAAAGCTCCTCCTTGATTCATATTATATTCAATAATGTGACAAATATTATTGTAGTTCCTCAAGAGTGACCACTCGAGGTCCTCCAATTTACCTGTTTCGCTGTTCTCCTCCTCCGCTCCTCCTCCTGCCTCCTCGCTCAGACCTGAAAACTGGTTATCCCTCGTTCCAAATCTCACTAAAAGGTGAACACACCTTAAATAGCCATTTTTATTTTTAGTTGACGTGTTTGGACTTTGAGTTTTCCTTTTTTTACAAGTGAAGACTAAGAAACAAAATGGCTTCCGTCCTGGCCTCAGGGGCTGGTGTTTAACACAGAACACCTGAAGAGATGACTACAACAGAGAAAGAGTCCCTCACAGTTCCAGTCAGAAACTAAAACCTATGTGCTCTGTGAAAACACGAAAAAACTTAGAAATATGTTAAAAGTCTGTCAGTAAAAGGTAGTTATAACAGTTGCCCGTTTGATGAAGTTTATAGAATATATTCTAAATGGCCATCAGATAGCAGATAGTTGCCTGTAAGTACATGTTGTAACTTTACAGTCTAGTACAGTAGCACTTCCTTCCCATTATCAGACACATGTAACAAGGAGAATACTGGCATTAAGACGTTGAGTTTCACTGTTTAGACTTTTAGATGCAGAGTTCCTGAGGGGGGGGGGGGGTCAGGAGGGGCGTGTTGATCGACGCAATGAAACGGCAGCCCAGAGTCTCGTCAGGTGTTCAGGAAGCAAAGCCCCAGGTGAAGCCTCCTGATGGCTGCTGGGTCCTAAGTGGCCCGGTCTAATACCTCCCTAACCGCTGCAGCACGTCCCTCGATGCCGTTTCTCAATCTTGAGACCACTGGTTTTCCCGCCAAGCCAATATTTCAAGGATGCTACGTCATCGAGTGCCGCCGAAGGACTGTTCCAATCTCCTGCATACTTGGAATTCCACGGAGGCCGCGTCCTTGGTTTGGGGGTAGTTTCGAGGCTGCACATGGGTAGACTTCGCGTCCTTAAAATCCCCACAATGATTTGCGCGCGGACCAATTTCCCCAAATCTGTGGGGGAAAATGTAAGGCGGGGCCTCTCATATGACGCACACCTGCACACTTGCTCGCCTGTTCCACTCTTCGTTTTCCGAATGCCAGGAAGGATTCTTGCCTCGCTTCTGAAGGAAGTGACTCGGAAGACATGTGCTACCAAGCAAGCGTCCTCGCGATTGAGAAACGGCCTGTATCTATTCCTTGGCTCCTCCTTTCAATGGCGGCTGTGACGTAGGGGGTCCTCCCACCTCTTCTTCTGTGTCCGATGTCGCGCATAACAGAGGATTTAGACGTTGTGTGTTCATTGTATAACTCCACACACCTTTTCTCCTCANTTATGTGTTGCAGATTTAGGATGCGACATGTGGTCAAACTCCCAATAATTGGACTTGTCCTTTCCAGAAAGCTCATTCGGAACGTCTGCGACTATAGTCGATCCCTCTGTATCAACAATAATCAGTTTCGTTCTAGACACACGGTCCGACCGTCTGGGCTGAGAAGCGGCTTAGGTTGGCACGTCCCAAACAATTTGTTTGCTCCCTCACCTTTGATCTTTACTTCCAGCTTTAGGTTGATCCGGGTTCTTCCTTGCAGACTAAAACCATGGCTTAGCAGATCTACAATTCCGAGTAACAGTACGCGCCACCCCCGGCAAGCCCACTACGCGTTCATGCTCAGAGCATCGTGAGTGACACATTTCCAACCCCGCCCCACGCCATCACGTGACTGGCGTTCCACTATGCTCTACAAAGTGTCGCCAGGAGCACCTATTTCGGAGACTCAGGTATTTCCATTTCTGAAATCAGACCTCACTCCACACACCTTTTCTCCTCATACACTCATTCATGACTTTTTATTTAATGCATTTTAACGGCTGTAATCGTTGTTAACGTGAAACCGGAAGTGGTCACTGTTGACAACGGCAACGCCTTTCAATACAGCTTTTCAAAGTAAACTTAACCGGAAATGTTTTCAGAATAAAACCGTTTTAAGCTTACTGTGTGTTTAAGCTAAATTACGTTATTCAATATTGATTTTAATTTCTTACACTATTAAAAAACTGCCCCTGGATACCTCCACCCCTCTATGTGTGTGTTATATATAGAAACATGTGATATCTTGTCTCTTCTCAGTACGTGTTCGATGTGAAGAAGCTGGAGGACGAGGTTCTGATCTGCTTACAGCAAAAAGAGAAGAGAGCCACCCCCAAAGAGGGGAAAGGGGAAAACCTGGCCATAGGATTCGATATTCACCGGGTAGGAACACACACTCTGTAAACACCAATACAAACCAACCAAACAAAAACCTCAGTAAGGCAAGTGTATTTATATAGCACCTTTCAACACAAGGCAATTCAAAGTGCGTTACAAAAATCTAAATACATTAAGAGCATAAAGAAATAGTGCAGCAGAAACATCATATAAAATAACATTTAAAAACACTCATCAACAAACAATGACACAGGTACGTGGATAAAAGTTACAGTGCAGTCTAAGATGTGAATAGTTCAATTAAAAGCAGCGGCAAAAAGAAAAGTCTTCAGCCTGGATTTAAAAGTAGTCAGAGTTGCAGCGGTATTTTGAAACCAATTATTTGACGGACAGGAAGCCAGTGTAAAGACTTCAAATTCAAAGATTCAAGATTCAAAGGTTTTATCATCATATGCACAAAGCTACAGTGTCGAAATGGCAATGAGATTCTTCTGACCTGAGCTTCTCCAACAATGCAACGTATATAATAAAATACAAAAATACAAAATAAAAAGTAGTGCAAAAAGTCTCTATACATGTCAATAGAAACTTCCGAACTGGAGTGATGTGATCCACTTTCTTCGTGTTAGTAATTATCTGCAGCCTTTCTAATAGACTTTTTATTGAGACCTGTAAAGACACCATTACCGTAGTTGAGTCTATTGAAGATAAAAGCATGGACGGTGAGTAACTCCTCCCCTTCCTGCTGCAGGTGGAGCTGAACAGGAAGTACCGGATGCACTCGGCTCAGCAGAAAGTTGCCGGATCGATTTACATAAACTCCCGCTGCGTATTCCTCAGGAAGGAGATGCAGGAGGGGCGATACGTCATCATCCCCACGACCTTCGACCCCGGGCAGCAGGGAGACTTCCTGCTGAGGGTCTTCACTGACGTGCCTTCAGACTGCAAGTAAATCTGATGTCATATCACCTGACCACAAAGTACACATCCTTTACTCAAGTAGAAGTACAGATACTGGTGTTTAAAAATACTCTGGTAAAAGTAGAAGTACTGACTAAACTTCTTTACTCAAGTAAAAGTAAAGAAGTTAATATACTGAAGTACATTTTCCTAGTATCAGTACTTTACTCCACTACCTATTTTTCTGACGACTTTTTACTTTGACTTCTTACATGTTGAACACAAATACCTGTACTTTCTACTTCTTACATGTTGAACCCAAATACCTGTACTTTCTACTTCTTACATGTTGAACCCAAATACCTGTACTTTCTACTTCTTACATGTTGAACCCAAATACCTGTACTTTCTACTTCTTACATGTTGAACTCAAATACCTGTACTTTCTACTTCTCTCATTTTCCAAACAGGCTGGTTCCTTTAGTCTGAATGTGTGTTTGGTGGCGTGATCATTATTATTTAGAGTCATTGCGTGCCTATTGATTTGAACACGATCCGTGTATCCATCATTTCCTGGTCTTCTCTAAAGAAGAGGGACCAATGAAAACTTTGTCATGTTGCCGTTGTTCAGCATGGAAACATTCATTAGCTAACAATTACATTATTGTTCTATTAATATAAAGGGAGGTCAGGTACTCTTTAAAACAGCTGCTAGTTATGGGTACTTTTTACTGAAGTACATTTCAAAGCAGTGGCGGTTCTAGACCAATTTGACGTGGGGGGGCCAGGCTGGGGGTCAGTTATTTTCTGGAGGGGGGCGACAATAAATGCAGTATTTTTTCAATGCTGAAGTGAAATGCATCGATCTGGTGCACTTTGAGCACAAAAGGAATTTATGGATACAGCTCTCAACACTCTAGGATCACAACCAATAACACATAATTTAAACTTGTTTATTCTTATCTTATGTTACCTATAGTTAGCATTATTTCTTTTTATTTATGCATATTTTACTAATCACTCCCCTTTTAAGCTGTTGCAAGGACGTGATTGGTCGATATTCATTGTGGAGGGTGGGGGGAGGAGGGTTCTTGGATAGATATAGAGTTGTAGTAAGTAGATAGAGTTCGCTATGATTGAGGTTTCGTGTATGGATAGGGTAGATTCTTTTAATTACATTCCCTTTTTTTTGGTGTATTTTTTACATTTTGGATTTGCTTGGCGAGCTACTTATTGAGGGCTTGCGAGCTACCGGTAGCTCGCGATTGACGTGTTGGAGACCCGTTCTCTAATGGGTCCGACTAGAATGACAAATAGCGTTAGTTACGCCTATTCAGTCAGCCAAGAAATCTTTTAATCATAAACTTTTTTTTTTTTTTTTTCATTTTCAGGGGAGCCACAGGGGGGTCCAAAGTCATTGTTAGGGGAGCACTGCCTCCCCCTGCCCCCCAAAAAACCGCACCTGTTTCAAAGCCCATACTTCTTTACTTTTACTTGAGTATTTTTAAAGACAAGTATCTGTACTTCTACTTGAGTAAAGTATGTGTGTACTTTTGACATCTCTGCTTTAAGTCCAAATGTAGTACAATCTTAGTCCCAGGTAGAGTTTTCTGACCCTGTGCCCCCCCCCCCCTAGAGAGCTGACTCTGGACGAGCCCCCTCAGACCTGCTGGACGGGGATGTGTGGATACCCTCAGATCGTCACTCAGGTCCACGTGATGAACGCTGAGGGTCTGCAGGGCCAGGACAACAACGGAGGTACGATCCTTTATTCTTTATGAGGATCTTCATTAGCATTAGCAAGAGCGTTAGCTATTCTTCCTCGGGTCCTCACACACAGTCAAACCTACATTAAACAAAACAGCTCTTTTAGACAATCAGTATCTTCTTCTTCTTCCCCCCTGATCCCACTGTGTGCTGCTTGTTGATGATCATGTTCCTGTTTTAAACTCCTGTTAACAGAGCTTCACCACCTCAATCCCAGCAAGGAAAGACTTCTGATCAAAGGCCGAGGTACCACAGCGCCCCCTGCTGGGACCCTTAGTTTAGATGAAGTCTGCAGAGAAACAGCCCCTCACCTGTAGAGAGAAACAGCCCCTCACCTGTAGAGAGAAACAGAGAAACAGCCCCTCACCTGTAGAGAGAAACAGAGAAACAGAGAAACAGCCCCTCACCTGTAGAGAGAAACAGAGAAACAGCCCCTCACCTGTAGAGAGAAACAGAGAAACAGCCCCTCACCTGTAGAGAGAAACAGAGAAACAGCTCCTCACCTGTAGAGAGAAACAGCCCCTCACCTGTAGAGAGAAACAGAGAAACAGCCCCTCACCTGTAGAGAGAAACAGAGAAACAGCCCCTCACCTGTAGAGAGAAACAGCCCCTCACCTGTAGAGAGAAACAGAGAAACAGCCCCTCACCTGTAGAGAGAAACAGCCCCTCACCTGTAGAGAGAAACAGCCCCTCACCTGTAGAGAGAAACAGAGAAACAGCCCCTCACCTGTAGAGAGAAACAGAGAAACAGAGAAACAGCCCCTCACCTGTAGAGAGAAACAGCCCCTCACCTGTAGAGAGAAACAGCCCCTCACCTGTAGAGAGAAACAGAGAAACAGCCCCTCACCTGTAGAGAGAAACAGAGAAACAGCCCCTCACCTTTAAAGCCACTATGTGCTGGTTCGTGTTATTATAGTCAAAAGTATATATTTTTTGATTTGATTTATTTCGAACGTTCAAAACAATAATACAAACAATTATAATACTAATGAAATGAAACAAGATAATTATGATACTGTACAAACTTAAGCAGTATTAAATTAATAAACCAAAATATTATTGACTTACAAATTATATATCAACAAATGATCGACCTGATTACACATCTGAAAAGTCATTTAGTTTAACAACTTAAAAATGAGACCTCAATGTGACACAGTGGCTTTAATATTAGTATTAGTAGTTATAAAATAAAAACCTTCTCCTGTTGCTGATGAACAACACGAACTTCACTCTAGTTTTGATGAGTTCTGTCTCATTAAGGCTCATTTTGGGCTGGATTGTGTGCACTTAAACCAAAAAAAAAGCTGAAAAAATGCAACATTTTAACTTTTTTCGACCCTCGTAAACTTTGGAAATGCGTTCTTTGTTTTGTAATATGAAAATTAATTATCTTCAGGTTTGAAAAGAAACAAACAACGTGTACCTTGGCCTGTGGGACATTATGACTAATTGTTCTTTATTTTATGATATTTTATAGATCAAACATTGATATAACTAATTAAAAGTTTATGTTAACTTATGTTATGAGTCTTTCATCAGGCAGAATTCATACAGAAAACACTGAGGATCAAAACATCGTCTTAATTAAATTCAGTTTTTTTAATCCCACTAAGACCTCTTGAAATGACGACCTTGAGATGTATTGATAAAAAAATAATTAAACCATGTTTTAAAAATGAATCCGTGCTTAGTCAGCGCTTATAATCAGAGGTGGGCATGCAGCAGATAAACGATGGTAATCACAGCGTCTGAATTTAAATGCTTTTTATCTCCTTCAGTTGTGGATCCGTACGTGATCATCACCTGTGAAGGAGAGAGGGTTCGATCGCCGGTTTATAAGGACACTCGCTGCCCAAACTTCGACATCAAAGGCCTGTTTTACCGCAAGAAACCCAAAGAAGGAATCCACATCGAGGTGAGCCGCCCTCTCTCTCTCTCTCTCTCTCTCTCTCTCACACACACACACAGACACTTGTTACGCTGCTATGGACAGTCTTGCACTAATGTACATTTCTCAAAGATATTGAAGTGACTGTTATTTTGTATACACTTTGAAGTCTGACTCCTTTCCCTCTCTTCCAGATCTACAACAAGAACATGATCGTGGACACCTTCCTGGGTCAGGTGATCCTATTCAGCGACCCGAACGAGCGCCAGGAGAATCAAACCCTCCACCTCCGAGACAAAGGCAGCCGTCAAGATAACGATCTGCCAGGAACGCTCACTGTGCGCCTCATCACCTCCACGGCGCTCACAAACATCTGACAAAGCGCCATCTTTTATCTAAATCCAACATCTGACAAACCGCCATCTTTTATCTAAATCCAACATCTGACAAACCGCCATTTTTTATCTAAATCCAACACCAATCAAACATCTGACAAACCGCCATCTTTTATCTAAATCCAACATCTGACAAACCGCCATCTTTTATCTAAATCCAACATCTGACAAACCGCCATCTTTTATCT
>NW_011362912.1:190229-191872 GCF_000735185.1 Notothenia coriiceps | reverse complement strand
AATCCAACATCTGACTAACCGCCATCTTTTATCTGAATCCAACATCAATCCAACATCTGACTAACCGCCATCTTTTATCTGAATCCAACACCTGACGCTCATCTGTTTCCATCAATCTACTCGGGCTGCGATCCTCCAAACATGGCAGGAGCTCACTGTGTCTGTTCTTATTGGGTGTGAATGCTGAGAAAGCAAACACAACGTTATGTTTTTCAACTTTTTTGAAAGTTCTGACACGTTTTTCGATTGCGTTCTTCTCCCACATTTTGCATCGCAGAGACTCTGTTGATACATCCTAACATTCAGCTCGATTAAGACATGCGCGCTATTACTTTGAACATCCATAATTCCCAGAAATAATACCCACAGTTAATCAAAACGTAGCTACAGAAGTCTTCACGTTTGAGCCAGCATTGCCGTTTAACGTCATACAGCATTCACACCCCGCAATCTCTTCAGAATTGCATTCCCTTGTTTGGTGTGAATGCTGGGAAGCCTTCTCACCATATGTTCTTCTACTGAGTTTTATTCGCTTCTTCTCCCAAATTCCTGATCGCAGTCAGATTTCAGCATTCACACCGCAATTTCTTCCGTACACTTTATTGGACCCTAACTTCTTCCACATTTTTCCACTCATAAACTCTGTTCAAAACGTGAAACTGCACCTTCATAATTTCACTCATTCAAACTTCAAAATGTTCCACGTCTTTCAGACATTATTCCCAACATTTAAATCAGATTTCAGCATTCACACCGCAATTTCTTCAGGAGTTGAATTCTCTAGCTTCTTTTTGCTTCTGGAGGGTTTTTGACGGCCGACACATATTTGTGGATGATAAGACAATGTTTAATATCTCTGAACACATCCTGGCCCCACGTTCGCTTCAGAAATGTGTTCTTAAAGTGTTTCCCCTCACACACACACACCTTTACATGCAGACGTGTGTGTGTGTGTTTCCATGCATGTGCCAATGCTTCCAAAGGGCTATGCATTGCCTTAAGGTTGAGTCTCCACCTTGAGGAGACGGAGGATAACACACTTTCTCCATCCTCACAGTTAGCACAGCCTCCATTTCTTTTTTCGTTTTGCCTCTTATTTAAAAACGTGGATTCTCGTCCCGCCCTCACCTCTTTCACAAGTTTGCCGGTGCTTTCCGAGAGCATGCAGCACTGTCTGTCACTTCGTATCTCCACAAAGGGAAGCCAACAGCAGCTCCTCTGTTGTTGTTGTTGTTGTTGTTTGAAATCCTTCCTCCCGTCTTCCTTCAGAGACACAAGACGCTTTCTGCCGGCTGCTATGGATGATCTAAAATAAACTGCATGGCTTTAAAAAGAAACTCTCTGCCTGTGCTGCACATTTGACCGGTCGTAGCTTAGCAGCCGGTGCTACTCTCCCCCCTTTTCCTCCCCCAATGTGTACACAGCCCAGTGGAGTGCAAGGATATCACCCGGACATAATCAAGTGCTTTATGGGACTACTTTCTGAGTCCCTTTCAAACACACCCCTGTGCCACTTCATCTCTTAACGGCAACACCACTGCCTGGCGCTGACTGCTGTTTTTTCGGCGAAGGAGAAACAGCAGCGGTGCTTCTGCTGTTGGCACAGAACAGGTGTGTGTGTGTGTGTGTGTGTGTGTGTGTGT
>NW_011362912.1:173853-190190 GCF_000735185.1 Notothenia coriiceps | reverse complement strand
TTTTATTTCCTGCTTTTTAAACACGTGCTCTCCAGTACAGGTTAGCTCTGAGTGTTAGCGAGGCTAGCTAATGTAAACAAAGACGTCCAAAACACGTCAGGCATTGTTTCTGATAGCAACTGTCTGTGGGTCCGCCGCCGATTTGACGTAATATCAGCAGCAAATCTGTATCCGTTCGTTGTACCCCCGTTTTTAAAAGATTTGGGAACGGAGGAAAAGAGAGAGTTTTATTTTCTGACGCTGCGTGAGTTCCCTGATGCACCGGGGACACATTTATGTATAAAAGAAATCAAAAAGTGCATTTTGCATGATAGGTCCCCTTTAAGATATATTTATAATCCTTAATAACTTCCTTCATGTCTTAATATCATTTACCTACCTATATGCTGCATGTTGATCAAGTTTAATAAATAACAACAACAACACAAACTCTGAATATATTTTCCTGTTTTATTTCAAAGTCATGCCACAAGTTGACATTAAATACAAAATAAACAAGTCGTAGCTATAAAATAACCACAGTGTAACCGAGAAGAGGAAAGCAACACACAGACGAGCACAAGACAAACAGCTGTCAGAGATATCAGTAAACAGGTCGAACACAGGTGGATTATATAAAAATTAACAAGGTTATAAAATACTGATAAAATATTACTCCTTATAAAGACTGTAAGCATCTCGGAGAAGTGTCACCATGCAGTCTTCGGTTAATAAACATCAGCAGAAAAATACAAGAAGCGTTGAGAGCTCCTCCTTTAAATAAAGATGTGGAGAGATCAGATCTGTAACTCTTTCTAACGTCCGGACACTTCAGACACATGCAGCAGAACCAAAGCTCCAAAAGACCTCATGTGATCACGTGATCATGTGACTTCTCTGTCTGATATACAGGATAAAAGCCTCTTAAATAAACCTCTCAGCGCTCTGAATCCTCCATGTTTTTATCTTCTCTGCACACACTATTCATACTCCCACGATTCCTTGCATGTGATATAATGCAGGTGTCTGAATCTGAGCTCTTATTTTGAAAAATAGGCCCTGTATTGAGTTTCCTATAAGGACACAGTTATTTTATGGGCTTTTATTTTGAAAACAAATGCCTAATCCTGAGCCTTGCTATGATTTAGCTTTTGTTTTGAAAAATAGGCCTTGTAGAGACATTCTTGTAAGGACAGTTACTTTCTGGGCTTTTATTTTCAAAATAAGTAATTATACTGAGCTTTCCTGTAAGAATATTTACTTTATGGGGCTTTTACTTTGAAAATAGAGACTAATCCTGAGCCTTACCAGGATTTAGATACTTTAAGGGGCTTTTATTTTGAAAAATAGGCCTTGTCATGACACTCTTGTAAGGATACAGTTACTTTTCGGGTCTTTATTTTGAAAATAAGTAATTATACTGAGCTTTCCTGTAAGAATATTTACTTTATGGGGCTTTTATTTGGAAAATAAAGCCTAATCCTGAGCCTTACCAGGATTTAGATACTTTCAGGGGCTTTTATTTTTGAAAAGATGCATTGTCCTGAAATTCCTGTAAGAATACAGTTATTATCTGGGCTTTTATTTTGAAAATAAGTAATTATCCTGAGCTTTCCTGTACGAATATTTACTGTAAGGGTTTTTTATTTTGAAAACAAAGCCTAATCATGAGCTTCCTGCTAGGATTTAGATAACTTCTGAGGCTTTTATTTTTGAAAATATAGCCTTATCCTGAGCCTTACCTGGATTCAGATACTTTGAGAGGCTTTTATTTAGAAAAACAAGCCTCATCCTGAGCTTTCCTGTAAGAATATATACTGTTATGGGCTTTTATTTTGAAAACAAAGCCTAATCCTGAGCCTTGCTAGGATTAAGATGGGGGTTTTATTTTTGAAAAGATGCATTGTCCTGAGCTTCCTGTAAGAATACAGTTACTTAACAGGGCTATCATTTTTAAAACAAAGCCAAATCATGAGCTTCCTGCTGGGATTTAGATTATTTCTGGGGCTTTTATTTTGAAAAATAGGCTCGTCATGGCACTCCTGTAAGGTTACGGTTACTTTATGGGGCTCTTATTTTGAAAAGTAGGCCTTGTGCTTAGCTTCTTATAAGGATACAGTTAATTAACGGGGCTATCATTTTGAAAACAAAGCCTAATCATGAGCTTCCTGCTGGGATTTAGATTATATTTGGGGCTTTTATTTTGAAAAATAGGCCTCGTCCTGAACTTCTGTAAGGATGCAGTTACTTTTCTGAGCTTTTATTTTGAAAAGCAAGCCTTGTGTTCAGCTTCTTATAAGTAGGCAGCTACTTTATGGGGCTTTTATTTTGAAAACAAAGCCAAAGACCCTCTGGGCAATAATTAATGCAAGGTATCATGGGAGTAATAATAATAGCTTCTCAATAAAGGCTGTTATCCACATTTTCCTCTGTAAATACATCTCTATAATCTTCTATCCATCGAAACATGGATCCCAAAATAAAAGTTGCTGCTACTTTTATATCCATACTGCATGTCACTGAGTACAAAATATTAGAAAACTTGATACCGTTTTAACGCATGCATCACATCCTACGTCACACAGTATGTTTATCAAAGTAGCATCAGTTTCTCCCCACGAAAAAATAAAACTAAAGTATATATTCTGTGATTTTAATGAGCAGATCTAAAGCGCTGTTGCTACATGCACTGGCATTATTATCATTATTTTAATTATTAAAAAAAGTCACCACAGTTCATTCGAAGGGTGTCTCTAAAGCTGCTTTGGCCGCGCGGAAAAAACTACAAACCCATAAGCTTTATAGGAAAAAGGTCCAAACACTCCACAACCAAGATTGTGTGTGTGTGTGTGTGTGTGTGTGTGTGTGTGTGTGTGTGTGTGTGTGTGTGTGTGTGTGTGTGTGTGTGTGTGTGTGTGTGTGTGTGTGTGTGTGTGTGTGTGTGTGTGTGTGTGTGTGTGTGTATAATGGCGCTTTTCCACTGCAGAACCTAACACGGTTTAGCACAGCTTAGTTAGGCCTTGGAAGGCCAGGCTCGCTTTATGCTGCGTTTCCATTACCTGGGGCAGTAACTATAGTAACGCAGTGTAGGCGGGGCGATCGGCTGTTCGGCGGGAGGAGCGGCGCTGCGTAAAACTGCCGTGACGTCATCTTCAATGAGAACCACAAAACCAAAACATCAGCCGTTAGCTGTTAGCCCTCAGAGCTCACAGCCTCCTCATATCTGTTCAGAAACTAGACAGAAGTTAAACCAAGTCCAACCATAGACTGGTCTGTGTCATGGAGAATACAGTCGCTGCTTTATTATGTCTGATAGGCCGTTGTGTGGAGTTGTGGGACAGTCGGAGCAATATAACGTTAGTTTAGCGATCTCCGATCAGAAAACAACGCATTTTAAAAGGTGGTTCGCCTTCCATCTTGTCTGCAGACCGGTATCAGTATGTTGTTTCTTCGGCAATTGAACGTGTATTAAATTAAAATCAGCGGTCAAATATGTCATTTGTTTAGTTGTAGCCTCCTTGCCAGCGATCTCTCTGACCATTCAGCAGTCGATAGTGTTTACATCACTAGTTTAGCATATTCAGCCGGTTGTTGGCCCGGTAAGAACCTCAATTTTGGAGGCCAGAAAAAAGTGAAAAAGTAGGCTCTGAGCCGGAACTACCCTAGTGGAAAAGCCAAAAAAAGTACCGTGCTGATGCAGTGGGAAATGTGCCATAAAGGTGTGTGTGTGTGTTGTGTGTGTGGTGTGTGTGTGTGTGTGTGTGTGTGGGTGTGTGTGTGTGTGTGTGTGTGTGTGTGTGTGTGTGTTATACGTGTGGTGTGTGTTAGAAGTGTGGTGTGTGTAGAAGTGTGTGTGGTTAACAGTGAAATCCTTAACTTGTTTGGCAAATAATCCACATGCTGCAACAGTCACAGTACATGAGGGACCAATGAGGAATCACTCCGTAACAAATAAAAAGACAGAAAATCACAAATATAGATGATAAATTCACCAGTTTACAAAAAAAAAAACTCTTTAAAAAGGTCCTTTTCCGTCAGTCTGTTGGCACTGCATCAGATTTCAATTTTCACTATTTATCTGCGTTGTAATTACTGCAGGATTGCAGAGTGACGCCCCTTTTATCGAAGCTGCAGGCTGTGAGCGAGCTGTTNAGTCGTAGTACCCTTGAATGAGCGCTCCTGCCAGAGTCTTCATGGTATTCTTGTTTACCAGAGAGGAGATCCGGTACAAGCATCTAGTTCGTTGGTTGAGTCAACCAACGAACTAGATGCTTGTACCGGATCTCCTCTCTGGTAAACAAGAATACCATGAAGACTCTGGCAGGAGCGCTCATTCAAGGGTACTACGACTATGCTTGCACCTCATGGTACCAAAGCACCTCAAAGGCGCTAAAAACAAAATTACAAACATCACAAAACAAACTGGTCAGACTACTGCTTGACCTTACTACTAGAACCCACCTCACCCCTGCCCACTTTGACAACCTAGGATGGCTTAGAGTAGACGACAGAGTACAGCAACTTGCAATGGGCCTGGTCTACAAGATACACTACGCCACTAAGGTACCCATGTACATGTCAAAATACTTCCCAAAGGTCAGTGAATACCACGACCACAACACCAGAGGGAGCTCCACAAATCATGTTAAACCCAGATTTGGCTCAAACAAGGGACGAAACACGTTTTGCAATTATGCCACAACAATGTGGAACGCCCTACCCACAGCTGTAAAGGAATGTGAATCACTACCACCTTCAAAACCTCTCTAAAAAAGCACCTACGGGAGACTGCAATTCGAAACTGGCCCCTGTAAATGTCCAAACCTAACCCCCTACAATATACAGTTTCCCACCCCCCCCCCCCCCCCAATGTATATACTCTCTTTTTAGACTCTTTTTGTACTCACAAACAGTACTGTATATTTGTAGATCTGGTATTTCATAAATGTCTAGATGTAAAAGTACTGTTTATCTGTATATGTCATGTATGTCATATATGTTATGATTAATTAAAATGGGGGATCCTGATGTAAACAAGAAGAAAGTCTTTCTCTGGTCTGCATCCCCTTAGGAATTGTGTGTATTGAGCTGTACTTTATTGTACCCATTCTGCAATCTGTTAATACAATGTTCAATCAATCAATCAATCAATCAATACTGGTTAGTAAAAACCATGAATTAATGCTTTGACAAGTCTGCAGACAGACGGCAGGTGAAAAACCTTTTAAAATACTTGTTTTCTGAATGGAGATCAGCTAAGCTAACGCAGTATATGCTCCGACCGTCCACACTCACAACAACGGCCTACAGACATGAATAAAGCAGCGACTGTATTCTCCATGACACAGACAGTCTGTGGTTTGTACTTGTTTAACTTTTGTCTAGTTTCTGAACAGATATGAGGAGCTGTGAGTGTGAGTGCTAACAGCTAACGGCTGATGTTTTGATTTTGTGTTTCGCATTGAAGATGACGTCACGGCAGTTTTACACAGTATGGCTCCGCCCGCCGAACAGCCGATCGCCCCGCATACACTGCGTTACTATAGTTACTGCCCCAGGTAATGGAAACGCAGCATAAAGTGAGCCTGGCCTACCAAGGCCTAACCATACCGTACTAAGCCGGGCTAGGTCCTGCAGAGGAAATGCGCCATAACAGGGCTGGAATAGAGGGATATGAGGGGTGTCTAAAATGCATGATCTGTTTGTGTTTTGAGCAAAACACTTCATAGACATGTTTATATATTTGTATATATCTGAGACCCATGATATATGCCTAAAAACAGCATGATAGGAGACCTTTACAGATATTCTTGTCTTTAAACACTGCTTTTTTCAACTTACTACAAATTACTGAAGTTGACTATACTTAACTTTTCTTAAAGTATTTTGGCAAAAAAAGTTTTTTCTGAGATACTTCTTTATGCCTTACTTTGGGAAAAACTATACTATGGCCTTTTTTCGACACTATTCCTTTAAAAAAATAAGCAAACCATACTTTAACTTTTCAGACAGCTAAGCACAAGGTTTGCTTTTCAAAATAAAAGCATCAGAAGTATAGTATTTTTGGACAAAATATATCTCTGCCTTAGAAAAGTATTGCCTTTTATCAGCTGCTGTTTTGACAGAGGTCATGAAACTAGAGGAAATGTGACAGCCAGCGGGACCTGTTTCTATATCATACATCAGAGATTATTCAAAGAGAACAGATATGGTTTCTGCGTTATTAAACCTGTTATCTTATTCTTTATCAGAGTGTTTGTTCCCTGTTTAAAGAGAGATGAAGGGCAGCTGCTTTTTGTTAGGTTTTAATCAGAGGACATTTAGTTTGTTTCTCTGAATGAATCTGCAGGTCACTGAGACCGGCTGCACTCCTTCAAAATAAAAAACAAATATTCAAGTTCTCATTGAAGGTTTCTCATTTCTCTAATTCCCCTCCTCGACTCCTATCCTCGTGTCTTAGTCCCGCCCACATGAGATGCGAGTGGAGGAGTCGAGGAGGCGAACCGAGGAGAGAGGAGTGGAAGCAGCAGGTGTTTAGAGAAATTAGAAACCTTCAGTCTTCTTGTTTTGTTTTGACATGATATCATTCTACTTCTATTTTAGCGTCATACTTCATTGTGCCTTTTTTTGTACTTATAAATATACTGTACAACGACTTTCTCTTGACATACTATACTTTACTTATTTACTTGTTAGACGCTTCTATCCAAAGTGACTCACATACTCAATACTGTGGGCAATCCCCACAGGAGCAATTTGGGGTGAAGTGTCTCAGGGACACAACGACATGCTGACTGCAGTGGGGTTTGAACCAGTGACCCCCTGATCCCAACACCAACGCACAACCCACTGCGCCACAAAATGACTTCAAAATGAATTGGGATACGAATTTTTTAAATGTATTATAACTTTAAAAAAATATATATTACGTACTATAAAATGACTTTTTCTCGCATTTCATCCTATATTACGACAATATTATTTTATTTGTAGTTTGACTTGTTCAAACTACAAATGGTGAAAATGTTTAGAGATCCTCCTTCACAAAGCTGAAGACTCTTAACTTCAGCCGTACAAAATACAAAAGAGACACTTTCAAATTTCATTCACAAATGAGTAAAAAAACAACATCTTAAAGTTCAAACCAAGTAAAGTTTAATGTCTACAGAAAACAAACTGGTTTCAGTCGACGAGACAAACCATCAAAATCATTTCTGTTCACATTTCTACCTGAAAAAATTACAAAAGCAGACACTGGAAAATAGAAATGACACGTCGTACATCCCGTGAAAAAAACCCTAAAAGATGCACTTCATATCCCCCCCCCACCGCCCCCCTAGATAATGTATTTCAGTCTGCCTGCACTGTACTTTCAGGCCAGCAGGGGGCAGACTGCACTCAGTTCATGCTACAACCCAACATGAAGGGGCACAATCACGTCATCTTTATTATCTTTGCTTCACATGCACAAACTACATAATTTAATACACTACGTCTTCAAAAACCTTCATCAATAAACATGAATTCATGAACTCCGCAGGTACGGACGCTTTAGATCAATGCGACGTCAAAATAAATATGAGCCCTGCACTGATTGGTTCATTTTGTGTTGTATTTTAACATGAAAATCATTGGTTCACACGTGTGAGCAAATCTGAAGTTAACCATTATTTCATTGTTAAGAAAATCGGATTTTTATATTATTTTTTAAAGACACAAAAACCCAACGTATATTACACAATGTATGAGAAGCTTTTAAGATACAGCTTTAGAAATAAAAATGGAGTGTCATATCATCAAATATCTCGACTTAAACTCTCTTAAAGAACACGTCTGACTTACACAATTCATACATTTTCCCTCCTGTTAACTCAACATTTCAGATGCTTAACGGCTGGTGGGGAATGTTCAACAAAACATGGAGTGCTTGGGTTTTAAATCGGTTTAAATGTAATTTTCTGTACTTTAATAATCGACTCGTATCTGAACTGGAAGCTCAGGAAAAGACAGGCTTTTCAAATAATTTCTGGGTGCATTTTTTATGTTTTTTTGGACAATTTTAACAGTGATTAGACTTTTTTTAAAGTTTGAAATAAATGGTGCGTTTGTGGCCATCAGCGATACCTCTACTTTAACCAAGTTGGATGAAGAAGGAGATGTTTTAGGCGATGTAACGAGGGAAAAAACATCAAAAAGTCGTTAATTTGCTGAAATTAGTGATGCAAAATGCTTCAAAATCAAAAACTTTAAGGGTCTTTTTTAAGTAGTTTGGAGTCAAAATGTGTTTTAAATCAACTTTCATAGCTTTTTTTTTATCTGTAATAACACGTTTTCACAATTTGTACGATAAATTGTGACAAGAAACTCCAAAAACAAATGAAAAAAAAACTGCAAGTGACACAGAAGGAGGCAGTGGTCACAGGTATTAACGCAGAAAATGTCGGAAAAGGCAGAAAAAAGGGGCGAAATCACACGAGAAGAAACCGACATAATCCGGTTGTGATCTGAAGATAACGGACCTTACAGTTACAGCGCATTGAAATGTGACTTTATATAACCAAAGAAAACAGCAAACTTAACATAAACACACTTTCTAAATTATAAAATGAATATTAGACAATACTTCGGTGGTAGACTGTTCCTCAATGTACTCAATGTGCAAAAAGAAATGTATTATTAACGAGTGAAGCTGGGGGAGACCTAAAAGCCAACGAGCTGGAAAACTGCAAAACAAGGAAAGTATTCAGATTACTGAAGTAAAAGTACTGCTACATTAATGTGAGAATTTTAAATCACACTGAAGTAATATGTGATGTATTATTAAATATATCACGATATTGGGGAATTATTCCTGTTTTTCGTAGTATTTTGACCTCTAAGAGTTTCTCCACTGGTTTAATCTTTAGCGCTGCTTTATGTTAAATAATCTGGAGTATAACGTAGAAATACTCAGATAGAATAGACTTAGTGATACTTCAGTAAAAGTACTAGTACATTAATTTCAGAATACTCCACTACAAGTACGATACATGGATTTGAAATCACACTGAAGTTATTTTTCTGATTCTGCAGAAAATATTGTTAATTATTCAGTTCTTCTGTAGTATTTTGACCCCTAAGAGTTACTCCACTGGTTTACACTTTAGAAATGCTTCATGTTAAAGGCTTCCTGGAGTATAACGTAGCATTCAGTAGAAATACTCAGGTACAGACTCTTAACAATACTTCGGTAAAAGTATTGAGTTTTTATTTCTGAGCTTAAATCAGAGAATACAGTTTGAGGTTTATGAGCTGCTGTCGGCGCAGAGGGACGATCCTAACGCTGATAATGAACAGTAGGATGTTTTAATAAACCGTGTGGGTGTGTGTAGAGGGTGTTTCCTGGAGTGTGTGAGGCGTTCAGTGAACTTCTGTAAAACTGAAGCTCTTCCTTCCTTCTTCTACATGCTCAGTATATTCCTCCCCTAACACCCAACACTTCCCAGAGATAACACGGGAGAGCTAACATAGCTTATAATCAGTGTGAGGCCAGAGAGAGGGGGTTTAGACCCTGTAGCTCTCGCCCTTCCCGTCGATGTGGCGCAGGCGCAGGTACACGTCGGTGCCGATGCCCTGCATGGACTGGAGGGAGAGAGAGCCGCCCAGATACTCTGCGTACGCTCGGGAGGTCGGGAGGCCGAAACCAAACCTGCAGGAAACAGAGAAGAGAGGGGGGGGGTCACGTGGGGAAGTAGACCTGCATTCATTCCCCTCACGTCATCATCATTCAGTGTGTGTTATATACAGTGTGTGTTCTGAGTCATAACAGTGTGTGTTCTGAGTCATAACAGTGTGTGTTCTGAGTTATATACAGTGTGTGTTATATACAGTGTGTGTTCTGAGTTATATACAGTGTGTGTTCTGAGTCATAACAGTGTGTGTTCTGAGTTATATACAGTTTGTGTTATAACAGTGTGTGTTCTGAGTTATATACAGTTTGTGTTATAACAGTGTGTGTTCTGAGTTATAACAGTGTGTGTTCTGAGTTATATACAGTTTGTGTTATAACAGTGTGTGTTCTGAGTTATATACAGTTTGTGTTATAACAGTGTGTGTTCTGAGTCATAACAGTGTGTGTTCTGTGTTATATACAGTGTGTGTTATAACAGTGTGTGTTCTGTGTTATAACAGTGTGTGTTATAACAGTGTGTTTTCTGAGTTATATACAGTTTGTGTTATAACAGTGTGTGTTCTGAGTTATANCTAGCACCCCCCCGTCGACAGGGGTCACCAGTCTCTGGCGTAGAAAGTACAGGTATTTGAGTTCAACATGTAAGAAGTAGAAAGTACAGGTATTTGTGTTCAACATGTAAGAAGTAGAAAGTACAGGTATTTGGGTTCAACATGTAAGAAGTAGAAAGTACAGGTATTTGAGTTCAAAATGTAAGAAGTAGAAAGTAAAAAGTCGTCAGAAAAATAAGTAGTGGAGTAAAGTACTGATACCAGAAACATGTACTTAGGTACAGTAACAAAGTATTTGTACTCCACTACTTCCCACCTCTGCTGGACTGTAGTTTATATTAAGAGGCGGCAGCATTAAGGGTGTTTCTGCCAGCTTTTCTAAATTGCCACTTGTTCTGCTGGCGTCATTGAGACAGGACGCCTGCTCTCAAACTGCGGCCCCTGGAAGTGGCGGTGGCATGTTTATAATTACGCTCTTTCTTCGGGGGCAATGACGTCTTCCTGGTGGTAAACACACAGACCCGAGGATTCATTAAGAGGAGAGAGACGACAGCCCAGGAGCTCCGTTGACTCCGAGTCGCCGGCTGTGTTTTATGAGCGACTCTCACCTCAGAGGGAGCTTGTCATCAAGGGTAGAGAACCAGTGACGAAGTTGGAAATGTAGCCATGTTGAAAGCCATTAGTGTCCCATTAGTGTTCAGGCCTTCAGTCGTGGAGTGAGGCGAATAGAGGTGACACACTGGGCCTTTTCTACATCTGACTGCAGTGCCATACGTGTCCCAGGTCATTTAGAAACAAATCAACTCTGTTCTTTATTGAACGTCGTGTAATCAAACAAAGTGAAAGTTGTTTTAGGACACTTTAAAAAGTATTTTTGAAATAAGAACATATTGCTTTTTCCACGCTCAACACCGTAACACCTTGAGAATTAGGTGCATGGTTTAGATAAACAGAAGGTTTCTAAAATATCCATTCAACTCTTTATTTGAGGTATCTTAAACATGTCTACGCTTGCCTGCAGAAAAAAGAAAGTGTGCACGAAGAAAGGCTTCGGCTGTCATTGCATTAATCGGTTACTTAACTTGAATTAGCTGCTCTTTGTACGTGTGGTTTGTCTGGCAAATAACACTTTTACTATTTTCTCTGAGCTTTGCAAAATGTTCTTAAGATAATTATTTGAATCGGTTATTTCTGAGTTCAGCGATGAATCTACAAGCCCAATGTGCTTTCACTAACATGTGTTTTCACTGCTATTGGAAATGTTTTCTGCCCAGTGATCACTCATGTATGCATGTGTTTGAAAATGTGCAACAAACAAAGCCAAACAGTGTCTGTGTCCAAAGGAACAGTGAGAGGCTTTGTTCAAAGGTGGTGAGTTTTACATATCAAATTTAAGCGCACGACCTGGAACAACAATCAAGGGCCAGCAGACAGAACACCCCGTGCTCCTAACAGATATATTAACAAGCAGTTGTTTATTTACATATCCAGCAGTTACGCAGCAACCTATTTATCCTCTTGACTGATCGTACGTAGGTCTCCACCATGTCCGGATGGAAACATTGATCTCTTTTGCTGCTAAATGCTCCACTATGTTCAACAGCAAGTAACTTTCCTTGTATGTCTGCTAAAAGACAAAAAGGCGGCTAAGCTTGTGAATGTGAATATTTACTTTTACAATTTCCACTTGGAAATGTTGTATTCTTCACTTTTACCAGCCTAATATTGGAGCTAAGGCCGATACCTTTGCAAATCTTTATTAACTACTAAAATAATAAACCCTCTTCTTGTAGTAAATCACTCTGAGTACTGGGAGAAAACACATGATATTTCTATTAAGGCAGTGATTGTGGGGGTGTGCAGGGGTTCCCAAAGTGTGGGCCGCGAGACCCCGAGTGGGGGTCGCGATATGATTACAAAATAAAAAAATAAAAATAAAAAAAAAGATAAAAAAAGATTGATTAATTTTATTTATAATTTTTTATTTTGCGTTTGCATAGACATTTTCAGGGGCGGACTAGCCATCTGTATAATTTCCCGCAACGAGGCTCCCCCTTTGACAATGTGTTTGCAGTGTTTGTGCGGAAAACTGAAATTAATTGACTAGCACCCCCCCGTCGACAGGGGTCACCAGTCTCTGGCACTGTTATGTTGGGGGTCGCGGCCTGAAAAGTTTGGGAACCCCTGTGCTAGTGGACTAAGCGGCGGATAAACTGTGGCGCGCTTACACTAATTGCGCCGCATACTGCAGGGCTCGACAGTAACGATTCAGAAAAAATGTCAACCACTTCTTGGCCTTTTTAACATGAAGAATGAAGGACAGCTAAATGTGCACCCCAAAATAGATCAATGTTAAATATTTGTTGTATTAAGAGTGATATTTAATTATTGTTGTGATTGGTGATTGGTGTGATTACGGAGCCAGAAAGCGATGCAGGTTTACTCGTGTGCGCNGGACTGAAAAGGGGGGGAAAAGTTCTCATGAACTAAGTTCTCTTTTTGGTGTGAACGCAAAATCCCAGGAACTATTGGAACTAAATGGGAGTACTTTTCCCATTTAGTTCCAATAGTTCCTGGGATTTTGCGTTCACACCAAAAAGAGAACTTAGTTCATGAGAACTTTTCCCCCCCTTTTCAGTCCCTAGAGAGGTGGTAATATCCTGGGGAGAAAAAAGTTCCAATTTCTGATTGGCTGGGCTAATTGCAAACCACGCCCCGTAAAACTCTGAAAAGTTTTGTAAAGCGGCCATTGTATTTGCTGGCATTAGCCTTATTAGCATTAGCATTAGCCCCGCGCACCAACGGAGAGAGACTAACTTATGGCAACACAAAACAAAACATGGGAGCGGTGGAGATGAGGAGGTGTCGGCGTTCTGGCGATTTACTCGGAAGGCTTCAGTAGAAGCTGCTGGGAGACCCTGCCAGTAAAACCAAAGCAGAAGAAGAAAAAGTGACGTCAGCGGCTTCATTTGCGTAATCTTCCCTCAGGGAACTTATTCCGGTGTGAACGCGATCTGTACTTAATGCCATGGGGGTACTAAATGCTGGCACTAAGTACGGCAAAGTACTTGGTGTGAAAGCGGCTATTGTGTTCTTTTTAACCAAATCTCTCTCAGAGGGGCGTGGGGAGGGGCTCCTTATTTTAATCTAAAGTAACAGACAGAGAATCAGCACTTTGGAAACAGGGCTGAAACAGAGGGGATTATGGGTAATGCTGCAATGATCTGTTTGGTGTTTCAACCAATCAGAGACATGCTCTGTATATATCTGAGACCTATAACATATTGATGAAAAACAGTATAATAGGGGACCTTTAAAGGAAAAGTTCCTAAAGTCTCTGCTGGTTGTCCGTCAACCTCACAATAACAACAACACTTAAGGCAGTCACTTCACCTGCAAAGAAATATTGAAGCACATAACCTAAAACGCGTTGTTTTATACAACAGTTTTGGATTAAACGAATCAGATATAATATGATAATTACACATCTTTAGAGGTGCTGGTCGGTGAATTGTGTTACATTTGATCCTGTTTCCAGACTTTGTGCTAAGCTAAGCTAACCAGCTGTGGACAGACACTCACACAGTGATGACTTCAGTTTGAAGGCCAACCCTGAAGTCAGCATCGCAGGACTCCCTCGACAAAAAGCCAAATGGGATTTTTCCATTGGATTCTGTGGAAAACACTAGTCGGGATAATTAGACTATTCTGTGGGTTTATGTTACAGATGGCAGATATGATTATTCGTCTTTTCTGTTTGTTTTAAATTGTGTTTTCAGGGACAGAGGCTGAAGCTTTTTCTCGATGAGTAGAAAAGATGTGGCGCTACATGGCTTACTACAGGAACATCCAGTGGTCAGTTTATCTTCCAGATGGCTTCTGCAGAGTCTGTCATCCACGAAGGGCAAGTAAGCTCGGATCCTACATCATTTTAACAGCACATGTCAAAAAGTATTTATCCATTTCCTGCCATGTAAACACTGATTTCCATCCCTTTATATTGCACTAACCCTGGAGCAACACAGTACACAGCGTTACCCCGGAAACTAAACAGTTACCTCCAGCTTTGCCGAGATTAGTGGGTTGTTGTCCGGGCAGGACGAGACGTTTGGTATAAAAAGCTTTATGTATTTAGGGTTGTGTCTCTAAATTTGGAGCGTCTGCGCCATAAGCGCACAAGGCCCTTTGACAGAAAGGCAAGGAGTGTCTCTCTGTGTCAATGTCTGTGACCTTTCTAGGCGAGTTCAGGGGCTGAACTTTGCTCTGCACTCTGCACAAAAAAACGTCCGCCCAAAAAGCAACAGAAGGTTTGAGGAAAAACAGACAGGCCAACAAGCCATGAGGCTACCCCCATTCACTGGGAGCAGAGCCATTCGGGCCGTGGGGAGGCGTGTGGCGCAGTGCGTTGCCGTGTTACAGGTGGTTGACAACACAGAAAACCCCTCCTGAGGGAGATCTAGTATGCTCAGCAACCAACAGAAAGACTTCACTTTCTAGAAGTTCTTAAATCCCATTATGTTAGAGTAAAATGTTTTGGGTAAAAATGTGACCCGCTCTATCAAAATTAGCGAGATGTTGAAATGGCTAATTTCAAGACAAACGTCAATTTTGTCAGAAACTAATTTTGTTCATATCGGGGTTTTGATGGATTTTAAACAAACAAAGTCAAACTCTTGTCGCCATATTCAAATGATAAGTACATTTATAAGCTCAGCGATCATCGGCCTCATCCAAGTGAACCAACATTGTCGTCCTCTATGGTATTAGCATAAAAATGAGTTAGCCACAGAAATACGATGGACTGATCTCTAAGAACAATAACAATATATAACGAACTTCAAATGTGTTCTGGGGTCAATGTGACTAATGTTCATATAGCAAGTCTCTAATGCACTATTGCTGTCCAAATTATAGCCTAACTTTCACACAGTGGTACAAGAACCAAAAATAGTGACAAGTCTGGTCCTGAAAGCTCAGTCAAAAATATATTTGTAATGTTGAAAGAGGAGTTTCAACATTGTCGCTGTCGAGCCTCAAAACGGCGCCACTTCCAGGTATGAAAATAAAAAGTTTTACCGCCTGCATCAATCTGGGGAACGCAGCAAAGACAAGGCCAATTCTTAATTGTAATCTAATAGTAGAGAAACAGATCGGGTGAAACTACCCCCGTCATTTGCACACCAAATGTCATTAGTCGTCGCTGCAGATTGACATTTTCACTGCAGTCTAAACATGGGCAGCCATCTCTCCTCGGGTTGGTTAGCCTTTGACAGCGCTATCTAACAAATGAGGGCTCTTGCTGGAGCAATCCTCGCCGACTGCCGCGCTAAACGCACCTGTTGTCAGACTTATTTGAGGTGAGATAAGGTTAATTACGCTCCGCAGTGTGCTCCATCATCGCTGAGTGACATACCTGGAGTTTGTACAGGGGCTGCACTTCCAGGGCTGCAGGAATGCCATTCAGTCGATGTAGTGCTCCTTAAGAGATAAGTCAATTGTCATAAAAACATGTTATACCTTCACATGGGAAATAATCATTTACTAGCCAGTAGCATCAGTTGAAATACACAGTGTAGTAGACGTAGAAGTAGGACAGTCCTTGTAGTGCTATGAATGTGTAGAGGTCATACACATACTGAAGGAGATATTACTGCAAAAGAAGTTTGAATTGCATCGTTTTTTAGTCATAGAAACATAATTTGATATAGCTGAAGAGCAGAGAGGGAAAGTTCTCTTCTAAATTGTTTCATGAGTATTTTTATTTTTACGAGACTTTCTACTTTTCCTCGGTTTACTTGTTAAAAGGAATTGTTCTTTCTCTTCCATTGTGTATCCGATGGTTGCTGGACCATACTTTGCAGAGCCAGAATTTACCTGACCAACGCATTTTAAGTGTATAATTGTCAGGATCCGGGAATTTTACTCAAATGCAGTTTTAAAAAGACAAAAAAAGGTAAAATAACAAAAGCCAAGCTTTATTTAACAAAAAGCTGTAGACGATAATCAAACAAGAAAGAACTTGACATTGAGAAATCCGTAGCATGATAGAACCGACAGTCAAACATGGAGGGTGACAGGAAAGGTAAGACAAACAATGAACCGACACCGAACACAGGAAGAGACAAGACTAAATACAG